>NC_052147.1:628184-679615 GCF_902713615.1 Scyliorhinus canicula
TCATTGCCAATCTGGCTGTACGAGACCCCTTGGGGATGAGCGACCATAACATGGAAGAATTTTTTAGCAAGATGGAGAGTGAAGTAGTTGATTCGGAGACTGGGGTGCTGAATGTTAATAAAGGGAACTATGAAGATATGAGGCGTGAGTTGGCCTTGATAGATTGGGGAGAGTTACTTAAAGGGATGACACTGGATAGGCAATGGCAAACATTCAAGGAACACATGGAGGAACTACAGCAACTGTTCATTCCTGTCTGGCACAAAAGCAAAGGGGGTAAGAGGGCCAATCCATGACTTACAAAGGAAATTAGAAATCATAACCAATCCAAGGAAGAAGCATAGAGATTGGCCAAGAAAAATAATAGGTCTGAGGATTGGGAGCAGTTTAGAATTCAGCAAAGGACGAATGGATTAAGAATGGGAAAGTACAGTACGAAAGGAAGCTTGCAGGGAACATAAAGACTGACACTAAGAGTTTCATAAATATGTGAAGAGAAAGAGATTGGTAAAGAGAAATGTACGTCCACTGCAGACAGAAACAGGGGACTGTATAATAAGGGACAAAGAAATGGCTGAGCAATTGAATACATACTTTGGTTCTGTCTTCACAAAAGAGGACACAAATCAGATCCCAGAAATGATGGAAAATGAAAGGTTTAGTGAGAAGGAGGAACTGAGGGAGATCAACATTAGTAGAGAAATGGTGTTGGGAAAACTGATGGGATTGAAGGTGGATAAATCCCCAGGGCCTGAGAATCTGCATTCCAGAGTGCTTAAGGAGGTGGCTCTGGAAATAGTGGATGCATTGGTGGTCATCTTCCGGGATTCTATAGACTCTGGAACAATCCCTGCAGATTGGAGGGTAGCTCACGTCACTCCGATATTCACAAAGGGAGGTAGAGAGAAAGCAGGGAATTATAGACCAGTAAGCCTAACATTGATAGTGGGGAAAATTCTTGAATCCATTATCAAGGACTTTATAGCGGAACATTTAGAAAGCAGTGGCAGGATCAGTCAGAGTCAGCATGGATTTATGTAGGGAAAATCATGCTTGACAAATCTGTTGGAATTCTTTGAAGAGGTAACCAGTACAGTCGACAAGGGGGAGCCAGTCGATGTGGCATATTTGGACTTTCAGAAGGCGTTTGACAAAATCCCTCATAAGAGATTGTTGTGCAAAATTAAAGTGCAAGGGATTGGGGGAAATGGATTGAGGTGGATAGAAATTGGTTGGTAGAGAGGAACAAAGAGTCGGGGTTAATGAGTCCATTTCAAATTGACAGGCAGTAACCAGTGGGGTACCACAGGGATCGGTGCTGGGACCCCAGCTATTCACAATATATATTAATGATTTGGATGAGGGAACAAAATGTAACAGCTCCAAGTTTGCAGATGATACCAAGTTAGGTGGGAGGGTGAATTGTGATGAGGATGCAGGGATCCTACAGCATGATCTGGACAGGTTGGGCGAGTGGGCAAACCAATGGCAGACGCAGTATAATTTGGATAAGTGTGAGGTTACTCACTTTGGAAGCAAGGACAGGATGGCAGATTACTACCAGTATAGTTGTAAATTGGGAGAGGGGAGTGTGCAGCGGGACCTGGGTGCCCTTGTGCACCAGTCGCTGAAGGTAAGCATGCAGGTGCAGCAGGCGGTAAAGAAGGCTAATGGTATGTTGGCCTTCATTGCGAGAGGTTTCGAGTATAGAAGCAGGGATGTGTTGCTGCAATTGTACAGTGCATTGGTGAGGCCACACTTGGAGTATTGTGCGCAGGTTGGTCTCCTTCTCTGAGGAAGGATGTCCTTGCTCTTGAGGGAGAGCAGCGAAGGTTTACCAGATTGATTCCAGGGATGGCGGGACTGTCGTATGAGGAGAGATTGACTAGGTTGGGATTGTTCTCGCTGGAGTTCAGAAGAACAGGACGAGACTGGGTAAATGCAGGGAAGATGTTACCAATGACGGGTGTGTCCAGAACCAGGGGTCACAGTCTGAGGAGTCAGGGTAAACCGTTTCAGACAGAGATAAGGAGACATTTCTTCACACAAAGAGTGGTGAGCCTGTGGAATTCATTACCACAGGAAGTAGTTGATGCTAAAACTTTGAATATATTCAAGAGGCAGCTGGATATAGCACTTGGGGAGAATAGGATCAAAGGCTATGGGGAGAAAGCAGGATTAGGCTATTGAGTTGGATGGTCAGCCATGATGGTGATGAATGGCGGAGCAGGCTCGAAGGGCCAAAAGGCCTCCTCCTGCTCCTATCTTCTATGTATGTGTATCTATGTCCCCACTTCCTTCCACCGTCCATCCTTCCACCCCAGCAGACCTCCTTGCTCACATGCCCACCGGGTTCTCGATACACAGCAGATGTCCCCGGACATCACCCTCTGAAATATCCTGGGATAGAACATAGAACATACAGGGCAGAAGGAGGCCATTCGGCACATCGAGTCTGCACCGACCCACTTAAGCCCTCACCCACCCTATCCCTGTAACCCAATAACCCCTCCTAACCTTTTTGGTTACTAAGGAGCAATTTAGCATGGCCAATCCACCTAACCTGCACCTCTCTGGACTGTGAGAGGAAACCGGAGCACCCGGAGGAAACCCACGCAGACACGGGGAGGACGTGCAGACTCCGCACAGTGACCCAGCGGGGAATCGAACCTGGGACCCTGGCGCTGTGAAGCCCAGGATGTGGGTATTGCTGATGGGACATTTATTGCCCACCCTTAACTGTCCTTTGACTGAGTCTCTTGCTCGGCCATTTTAGAGGGGGTTTCAGAGTCAACCACATTGCTGTGGGTGTGGAGTCACGTGTAGGCCAGACCGGGTAAGGACGGCAGATTTCCTTCCCAAAAGGACATCAGTGAACCTGATGGGTTTTTGAAACAATGGTTTCATGGGGATCCAGTTTTTAAATCCAGATTTTTACTGATTTCAGATTTCACTGTGGCTCTGGTGAGATTCGACCCCGAGTCCAAGGGTATTGAACGGGATTCTCCCAATGGGAGACTAAGGGCGCGATTCTCCGCCCCCCACGCCAGGTGGGAGAATACCAGCTCCCCATTGCAGCACGTCACTGGATCCCAGTGCAGGTACCAGCTCCCCAGTGCAGCAGGTCACTGGATCCCAGTGCAGGTACCAGCTCCCCAGTGCAGCAGGTCACTGGATCCCAGTGCAGGTACCAGCTCCCCAGTGCAGCAGGTCACTGGATCCCAGTACAGCTACCAGCTCCCCAGTGCAGCAGGTCACTGGATCCCAGTGCAGCTACCAGCTCCCCAGTGCAGCAGGTCACTGGATCCCAGTGCAGCTACCAGCTCCCCAGTGCAGCAGGTCACTGGATCCCAGTGCAGGTACCAGCTCCCCAGTGCAGCAGGTCACTGGATCCCAGTGCAGGTACCAGCTCCCCATTGCAGCAGGTCACTGGATCCCAGTGCAGGTACCAGCTCCCCAGTGCAGCAGGTCACTGGATCCCAGTGCAGGTACCAGCTCCCATTGCAGCAGGTCACTGGATCCCAGTGCAGGTACCAGCTCCCCAGTGCAGCAGGTCACTGGGTCCCAGTGCAGGTACCAGCTCCCCAGTGCAGGTCACTGGATCCCAGTGCAGGTACCAGCTCCCATTGCAGCAGGTCACTGGATCCCAGTGCAGGTACCAGCTCCCCAGTGCAGCAGGTCACTGGATCCCAGTGCAGGTACCAGCTCCCCAGTGCAGCAGGTCACTGGATCCCAGTGCAGGTACCAGCTCCCCATTGCAGCAGGTCACTGGATCCCAGTGCAGCTACCAGCTCCCCAGTGCAGGTCACTGGATCAAAGGGCAAAGGCAGGCTCCCCAGTGCGATGTTACAATGGCTCGCAGGACAGATCATCAAGTACCTGATCAATGTTGACAGACGAGGTGATGGAGGTTTGTTGCTGGCTGCAGCTTCAGTCTGTAGACTGTGTTGGAGAATTCAGTGCCACTTTCTCATTGTTGAATCAAGCTGTAACGTTGGTTGCTGTTCAAACAGGTTCTGCTCTGACACTGCCTGTTGTTTGAGAAAGAAAGATGGAAGTTAGGAAGCAGCTTAGCCACTGCGGCCAGTTCTGACATTCAAATCATGGCTAATCCGTTTCTCAGCTCATCGACCGACCTTTGCTCAATATTCCATTCCTGATACTCTGACCCAACAAGTCTCTTCACCCGTCTTGAAAAATTCCAATTGACGCTCAGAATCTACAATCTTTGTGGGGAGAGAGTTTGAGATTTCCACTTCTCTTTGTGTGACATCACCCCAGCTTCATGCCCCCTTTTGTTCTGGAATCTTCCACCAGAGGAAATAATTTCACTTTATGTTATGTATCAAATCATTTTAATACATATAGAATTTACAGTGCAGAAGGTTGCCATTTGGCCCATCGAGTCTGCACCGGCCCTTGGAAAGAGCACCCTAAATTAGCCCACACTTCTAACCTATCCCCATAACCCAGCAACCCCCACTTAACCTTTTTGGACACTATGGGCAATTTATCATGGCCAATCCACCTAACCTGCACATCTTTGGACTGTGGGAGGAAACCAGAGCACCCGGAGGAAACCCACGCAGACACGGGGAGAACATGCAGACTCCGCAAAGGCAATGAGCCACGCTGGGAATCGAACCTGGGACCCTGACGCTGTGAAGCAATAGTGCTAAACACTGTGCTACCGTGTTGCCCATTATTTCATCATAATTTTGAAAATGCTAATCCGATCACTCCCCCTTCTAAACTGAGGGTAATATCAGTCAAGACATCTTTCCTCATAATTTAACCCTTTAAGATTTAATATTGCATTTCTGTAGCACCTTTCACAACTTTGGACGTCCTAAAGTGCTTCACAGCTGATTAAACACTTCCGAGGTGTCAGTACAGCAAACCGCCACAAACAACAGTGAAACAAATGACGAGATCATCTGTTTTTGTGATATTGTTTGAGGACTAATCATTCGCCAGGCACCAGGAATCACTCATCTTTCACATCTGCCTGTCAGCTTCGACAGACCTCTCAGTTTAACGTCAATAAATGCCACCTCCCACAGTGCGGCACTCCCTCAGTACTGACCCTCTGACAGTGCGGCACTCCCTCAGTACTGACCCTCTGACAGTGCGGCACTCCCTCAGTACTGACCCTCTGACAGTGCAGCACTCCCTCAGTACTGACCCGCTGACAGTGCGGCACTCCCTCAGTACTGACCCTCTGACAGTGCAGCACTCCCTCAGTACTGACCCTCCCACAGTGCAGCACTCCCTCAGTACTGACCCTCTGACAGTGCAGCACTCCCTCAGTACTGACCCTCTGACAGTGCGGCACTCCCTCAGTACTGACCCTCTGACAGTGCGGCACTCCCTCAGTACTGACCCTCCCACAGTGCAGCACTCCCTCAGTACTGACCCTCTGACAGTGCGGCACTCCCTCAGTACTGACCCTCTGACAGTGCAGCACTCCCTCAGTACTGACCCTCCCACAGTGCAGCACTCCCTCAGTACTGACCCTCTGACAGTCCGGCACTCCCTCAGTACTGACCCTCCGACAGTGCAGCACTCCCTCAGTACTGACCCTCTGACAGTGCGCACTCCCTCAGTACTGACCCTCTGACAGTGCGACACTCCCTCAGCACTGACCCTCTGACAGTGCAGCACTCCCTCACCACTGACCCTCTGACAGTGCAGCACTCCTTCCAGCCCCTCACCATCCTGACTTGAAAATATGTCTCCGTTTCTTCACTGTCGCTGGGTCAAAATCCTGGAACCCCCTCCCTGACAGCAATACCCCCTCTGCCAACGGCCAACCCAGCATGACCGGGGCAACAGCCTTACAGTGTACACAGCGTGGTTCAGAAATGCCTCGTGTTCACAACTGGGAATATCTCTGCTTACTGTGTACACACCCTGGGGTAATACCCTCCTTACTGTGTACACACCCTGGGGTAATACCCTCCTTACTGTGTACACACCCTGGGGTAATACCCTCCTTACTGTGTACACACCCTGGGGTAATACCCTCCTTACTGTGTACACACCCTGGGGTAATACCCTCCTTACTGTGTACACACCCTGGGGTAATACCCTCCTTACTGTGTACACACCCTGGGGTAATACCCTCCTTACTGTGTACACACCCTGGGGTAATACCCTCCTTACTGTGTACACACCCTGGGGTAATACCCTCCTTACTGTGTACACACCCTGGGGTAATACCCTCCTTACTGTGTACACACTGGGGTAATACCCTCCTTACTGTGTACACACCCTGGTGTAATACCTTCCTTACTGTGTACACACTGGGGTAATACCCTCCTTACTGTGTACACCCTGGGGTAATACCCTCCTTACTGTGTACACACCCTGGGGTAATACCCTCCTTACTGTGTACACACCCTGGGGTAATACCCTCCTTACTGTGTACACACCCTGGGGTAATACCCTCTTTACTGTGTACACACCCTGGGGTAATACCTGGATAGAAATTGTCCCATTGGGCAGACGCAGCATGGGTTCATAAAGGGCAGGTCATGCCTAACTAATTTAGTAGAATTTTTTGAGGACATTACCAGTGCAGTAGATAACGGGGAGCCGATGGATGTGGTATATCTGGATTTCCAGAAAGCCTTTGACAAGGTGCCACACAAAAGGCTGCTGCCTAAGATAAAGATGCATGGCATTAAGGGTAAAGTAGTAGCATGGATAGAGGATTGGTTAATTAATAGAAAGCAAAGAGTGGGGATTAATGGGAGTTTCTCTGGTTGGCAATCAGTAGCTAGTGGTGTCCCTCAGGGATCCGTGTTGGGCCCACAATTGTTCACAATTTACATAGATGATTTGGAGTTGGGAACCAAGGGCAATGTGTCCAAGTTTGCAGATGACACTAAGATGAGTGGTAAAGCGAAAAGTGCAGAGGATACTGGAAGTCTGCCGAGGGATTTGGATAGGTTAAGTGAATGGGCTAGGGTCTGGCAGATGGAATACAATGTTGACAAATGTGAGGTTATCCATTTTGGTAGGAATAACAGCAAACGGGATTATTATTTAAACGATAAAATATTAAAGCATGCCGCTGTGCAGAGAGACTTGGGTGTGCTAGTGCATGAGTCACAGAAGGTTGGTTTACAGGTGCAACAGGTGATTAAGAAGGCAAATGGAATTTTGTCCTTCATTGCTAGAGGGATGGAGTTTAAGACGAGGGAGGTTATGTTGCAATTGTATAGGGTGTTGGTGAGGCCACACCTGGAGTGTTGTGTTCAGTTTTGGTCTCCTTACTTGAGAAAGGACGTACTGGCACTGGAGGGTGTGCAGAGGAGATTCACTAGGTTAATCCCAGAGCTGAAGGGGTTGGATTATGAGGAGAGGTTGAGTGGACTGGGACTGTACTCGTTGGAATTTAGAAGGATGAGGGGGGATCTTATAGAAACATTTAAAATTATGAAGGGAATAGATAGGATAGATGCGGGCAGGTTGTTTCCACTGGCGGGTGAAAGCAGAACTAGGGGACATAGCCTCAAAATAAGGGGAAGTAGATTTAGGACTGAGTTATGGAGGAACTTCTTCACCCAAAGGGTTGTGAATCTATGGAATTCCTTGCCCAGTGAAGCAGCTGAGGCTCCTTCATTACATGTTTTAAAGGTAAAGATATATAGTTTTTTGAAGAATAAAGGGATTAAGGGTTATGGTGTTCGGGCCGGAAAGTGGAGCTGAGTCCACAAAAGATCAGCCATGATCTAATTGAATGGCGGAGCAGGCTCGAGGGGCCAGATGGCCTACTCCTGCTCCTAGTTCTTATGTTCTTACTGTGTACACACCCTGGGGTAATACCCTCCTTACTGTGTACACACCCTGGGGTAATACCCTCCTTACTGTGTACACGCCCTGGGGTAATACCCTCCTTACTGTGTACACGCCCTGGGGTAATACCCTCCTTACTGTGTACACACCCTGGGGTAATACCCTCCTTACTGTGTACACACCCTGGAGTAATACCCTCCTTACTGTGTACACACCCTGGGGTAATACCCTCCTTACTGTGTACACACTGGGGTAATACCCTCCTTACTGTGTACACACCCTGGGGTAATACCCTCCTTACTGTGTACACACCCTGGGGTAATACCCTCCTTACTGTGTACACAACCTGGGGTAATACCCTCCTTACTGTGTACACACCCTGGGGTAATACCCTCCTTACTGTGTACACGCCCTGGGGTAATACCCTCCTTACTGTGTACACGCCCTGGGGTAATACCCTCCTTACTGTGTACACACCCTGGGGTAATACCCTCCTTACTGTGTACATGCAGCTCCTGGCCTCAAGTTCAATAAGGCAGCTCCCGGCCCCATTCAGGAGGGTAATTAGGGAGGGGGAATAAATGCCGGCCTAGCCAGTGACACCCACATCCGTGAATGATCAAATATTTCTTCAAAGATCGTCATCGCCTGTCACTTATTGGGAGTAAATGTTTGCATTTTTCTGCATGTGGGTACAGATTGCTTCCGTATTTGAGGAGTTGCAAATGGTACTGAACACAGTTCAATCATCAGCAAACATTCCCCTTCAAACGTTAGAGAGGAGGGGTGGTCATTGCTGAAGGAACTGAAGCCGGTTGGAGCCGAGGACACGGCATGGGGAAGCTCCTGCACAATGGCCCGGGATGGGAGATCATCGGCCCCGAATAACCGGCTTCCTTGGAGCTCGGAATGAGGTTGGACTGGGACATGGAATGCAGTGGGGATGGGGGGGGGGGGGGGGGGGGGGGGCAGTGGGGAGGGTGCCCGGGGGGCAGTGGGGAGGGTGCCCGGGGGGCAGTGGGGAGGGTGCCCGGGGGCAGTGGGGTGGGTGCCCGGGGGGCAGTGGGGAGGGTGCCCGGGGCCCGGGGGGCAGTGGGGAGGGTGCCCGGGGGGCAGTGGGGAGGGTGCCCGGGGGGCAGTGGGGAGGGTGCCCGGGGGGAGGGTGCCCGGGGGCAGTGGGGTGGGGGGGTCATTGGGGTGGGTGCCCGGGGGCAGTGGGGTGGGTGCCCTGGGCCTGGGGGCAGTGGGGTGGGTGCCCGGGGGCAGTGGGGTGGGGGGGGCAGTGGGGAGGGTGCCCGGGGGCAGTGGGGTGGGTGCACGGGGGGTGGGTGCCCCGGGGGCAGTGGGGTGGGTGCACGGGGGGGCAGTGGGGTGGGTGCACGGGGGGGCAGTGGGGTGGGTGCCCGGGGGCAGTGGGGTGGGTGCCCGAGGCCCGAGGGCAGTGGGGTGGGTGCCCGGGGGGCAGTGGGGAGGGTGCCCGGGGGGCAGTGGGGAGGGTGCCCGGGGGAGGGTGCCCGGGGGCAGTGGGGTGGGGGGGGTCATTGGGGTGGGTGCCCTGGGCCTGGGGGCAGTGGGGTGGGTGCCCGGGGGCAGTGGGGTGGGGGGGCAGTGGGGTGGGTGCCCGGGGGCAGTGGGGAGGGTGCCCGGGGGCAGTGGGGTGGGTGCACGGGGGGGGTGCCCGAGGGCAGTGGGGTGGGTGCCCGGGGGCAGTGGGGTGGGTGCCCCGGGGGCAGTGGGGTGGGTGCCCGGGGGCAGTGGGGTGGGGGGGCAGTGGGGTGGGGGGGCAGTGGGGTGGGTGCCCCGGGGGCAGTGGGGTGGGTGCCCGAGGCCCGGGGGCAGTGGGGTGGGTGCCCGGGGGCAGTGGGGTGGGTGCCCCGGGGGGGGGGGCAGTGGGGGGGGTGCCCGGGGGCAGTGGGGTGGGTGCACGGGGGCAGTGGGGTGGGTGCCCGGGGGGGGGGGCAGTGGGGTGGGTGCCCGGGGGCAGTGGGGTGGGTGCACGGGGGGGGGCAGTGGGGGGGTGCCCGGGGGCAGTGGGGTGGGTGCCCGGGGGGGGGGGCAGTGGGGGGGTGCCCGGGGGCAGTGGGGTGGGTGCCCGGGGGGGGCAGTGGGGTGGGTGCCCGGGGGCAGTGGGGTGGGTGCCCGGGGGCAGTGGGGTGGGTGCACGGGGGCAGTGGGGTGGGTGCCCGGGGGGGGGGGCAGTGGGGTGGGTGCCCGGGGGCAGTGGGGTGGGTGCACGGGGGGGGGCAGTGGGGGGGTGCCCGGGGGCAGTGGGGTGGGTGCCCGGGGGGGGGGCAGTGGGGGGGTGCCCGGGGGCAGTGGGGTGGGTGCCCGGGGGGGGCAGTGGGGTGGGTGCCCGGGGGGCAGTGGGGTGGGGGGGGCAGTGGGGTGGGGGGGCAGTGGGGTGGGGGGGCAGTGGGGTGGGTGCCCGGGGGCAGTGGGGTGGGTGCCCGGGGGCAGTGGGGTGGGTGCCCGGGGGCAGTGGGGTGGGTGCACGGGGGGGGTAGTGGGGTGGGTGCATGGTGGGGCAGTGGGGAGGGTGCCCGGGGGGAGGGTGCCCCGGGGGCAGTGGGGTGGGTGCCCGGGGGGAGGGTGCCCCGGGGTCAGTGGGGTGGGTGCCCGGGGGCAGTGGGGAGGGGTTGAGAGGGGGGGGGGGGGCGAGGTTGGGAAAGGAAACTTGCCATATGTCCGCGACTCAATGACACATCCTGAACATGCAAATGAGACCTCGGGGAATGTGCCCCAAGCTCCAGCATTGTGTTGCTGCCCTAGGTACTTACATCAGGATCTGACCTGGCAGGGTCAGGATGCTGAAGCTATTAGAGATGGAGTTGGTAGGGACTGTTGTAAAAACATCAATCCTCTGACTGCAGCCATTCGACTGCACTGTACGCCCGGGTCTCTGAAACAAAGCTCCTCTCCGGCTACTTCATCACAGCTCGTTGGTTGCTTTCTGTCGAATGGTGAGCAGACTGATATCCTGACCCACCAAGTGCTGCTGGCAGCTGAATAATGATGCTGTAAATGCAGCTCACTGCACACACAGTACTGCCACAGGCTAAAGGAGTGAGTCAGCATTGTCCAGGCTTCAATATAAACCAATTAACTGTGATTGTTTCCCTACCTCTGCAGCCAACAATGCCTGAATTATCATCATCAGCTTCGCTCTGCGAATAAGTGATTGCAGGCATTTTCCTGAGATTTAACAGAATCAGCAAATATTCAGCTTCCCAGCCACAGCCCACCCCTCGGAATATAAACAGGATCCGAAAAGCTTCCACAACGAGCAATACCCCCTCTGCCAACGGCCAACCCAGCATGACCGGGGCAACAGCCTTACAGTGTACACAGTGTGGCTCAGAAATGCCTCGTGTTCACAACTGGGAATATCTCTGCTTACTGTGTACACACACTGGGGTAATACCCTCCTTACTGTGTACACACACTGGGGTAATACCCTCCTTACTGTGTACACACCCTGGGGTAATACCCTCCTTACTGTGTACACACCCTGGAGTAATACCCTCCTTATTGTGTACACACCCTGGGGTAATACCCTCCTTACTGTGTACACACCCTGGGGTAATACCCTCCTTACTGTGTACACACCCTGGGGTAATACCCTCCTTACTGTGTACACACCCTGGGGTAATACCCTCCTTACTGTGTACACACCCTGGGGTAATACCCTCCTTACTGTGTACACACCCTGGGGTAATACCCTCCTTACTGTGTACACACCCTGGGGTAATACCCTCCTTACTGTGTACACGCCCTGGGGTAATACCCTCCTTACTGTGTACACACCCTGGGGTAATACCCTCCTTACTGTGTACACACCCTGGGGTAATACCCTCCTTACTGTGTACACGCCCTGGGGTAATACCCTCCTTACTGTGTACACACCCTGGGGTAATACCCTCCTTACTGTGTACACACCCTGGGGTAATACCCTCCTTACTGTGTACACACCCTGGGGTAATACCCTCCTTACTGTGTACACGCCCTGGGGTAATACCCTCCTTACTGTGTACACACCCTGGGGTAATACCCTCCTTACTGTGTACACACCCTGGGGTAATACCCTCCTTACTGTGTACACACCCTGGGGTAATACCCTCCTTACTGTGTACACACCCTGGGGTAATACCCTCCTTACTGTGTACACACCCTGGGGTAATACCCTCCTTACTGTGTACACACCCTGGGGTAATACCCTCCTTACTGTGTACACACCCTGGGGTAATACCCTCCTTACTGTGTACACACCCTGGGGTAATACCCTCCTTACTGTGTACACACCCTGGGGTAATACCCTCCTTACTGTGTACACACCCTGGGGTAATACCCTCCTTACTGTGTACACACCCTGGGGTAATACCCTCCTTACTGTGTACACACCCTGGGGTAATACCCTCCTTACTGTGTACACACCCTGGGGTAATACCCTCCTTACTGTGTACACACCCTGGGGTAATACCCTCCTTACTGTGTACACGCCCTGGGGTAATACCCTCCTTACTGTGTACACGCCCTGGGGTAATACCCTCCTTACTGTGTACACACCCTGGGGTAATACCCTCCTTACTGTGTACACACCCTGGGGTAATACCCTCCTTACTGTGTACACACCCATCATTCTGGGGTGGTCATCGAAGACACTTGGGATCCAGGAGGCAGCTTTCATGCACGGTCCCAGGGTAGAGGACACACACATGCACGATCCCGATACGGTGGTTGGACATGAGGTGTATATTCAGGGAGTGGGATGCCTTCCTGTTACTATAGGGCATTCACTGATGCCCGAGTGGTCGCAGGACAGAATGTGTGCTATCCATCACCGCCTGGACCTGGGGCACCCTGGCGATGGCGGCGGATCCTGGTGGGCCTGGTCCAGATTAAATGTGATGTAGTCAGATGCCTGGGCGCACAGAACATCCGTCACCTCCCGGATGTCCCTGTGGGCTGATGTGTGGACTGCCACAGAGATCGCCACTCCAGCCCTGGAACAACCCGGTGGCATAAAAGTGCTGCAATGACCTTCATGGCCATCGGGAGTGAGTGTCCTCCTGTTCCACAGGTGCCATGTCCGTGAGGGTATGGCACAGGTGCCGCACTGTCTCTCTGTTGAGATGTCGTCTTCTGCGGCAAATGCTGGCCTTCAGTTCATGGAATGACCAATGGCTCCTGTTCACCTTGACACGTAACTGGCCTCCCCTTCTGGCCCCATCCTCAGCCTGATGGGCGGCCGGGTCTTCAGGGTGTGTGGCGGCCCCAGCACATATGGTGCCACCTCCAGCCTGCGATGGCCTTGCTGACTCTTTGGCGTCTACCTGCCTCGGTTGTGACAAGCACAGTGAGGACAACCTCCACGGGATCTACCTGCCTCGGCTGTGACAAGCACAGTGAGGACAACCTCCACGGGATCTACCTGCCTCGGCTGTGACAAGCACAGTGAGGACAACCTCCACGGGATCTACATCAGCATATTTGTATCTGGTGGGATTTGGAGGTGTGAGAATGCCAATTAGTTGAGTTTCCATTCCTGGACCCTCAAATCCCCCATCTTACCACGACTGTCCTGCCTTCTCACTGAGTGCCATACAGCAAACCTTGGTCTGCACACTCACCCTCGGCCACTTCAGGAACCCCCAGGCCTCTGCCGAGAACATTAGGACGGCCGTGCTCAGCTGCCTTCTGCTCATCCTGACACTTACCCTTTGGCCGTGAGAGAAGCCCTGCTCTTTGCTGGGTTTGATTGTTGGCAGATGCCTCAATGGCGCTGACAGTCCTGGAGTACAGGCACACTGTTTGGGCAGCAAAGCTTGCAGGATATCCAGCCCACTAATCAGCCTCTCAGACAGGCACCTGTTCCTTTGAGGAGGCTTTTGAGAGTCAAGGAGCGTGAAGTGCTTTCACAACTAACAAGGCTAATCCCTCATTCGAAACAGCCTGTAGCTGTGAAGCTGGAGGCTGCTCACAGTCAAAGGGAGTGAAATTCAGTTTCTTGAGAGAAGCCACAGCAAAGCTCTGTCCTGGGGGGGTTTGGTGGGGCAGGCAGGCAGCAGAATGTCTCTGTCCTGGGGGGGGTTTGGTGGAACAGACAGGCAGCAGAGTGTCTCTGTCCTGGGAGAGTTTGGTGGGACAGACAGGCTGCAGAGTGTCTCTGTCCTGGGAGAGTTTGGTGGGGCAGGCAGGCAGCAGAATGAGATCCGGAACCCGCCATCGGGAGCGGGCCGGGACCCGGAAGCCGCCAGCGGGAGCGGGCCGGGACCCGGAAGCCGCCAGCGGGAGCGGGCCGGGATCCGGAACTCGCCATCGGGAGAGGGCCGGGATCCGGAACTCGCCGTCGGGAGAGGGCCGGGATCCGGAACTCGCAAGCGGAAGCGGGATCCGGAACGCGCAAGCGGGAGCGGGAGCCGGAACTCGCCAGCGGGAGAGGGCCGGGATCCGGAACTAGCCATCGGGAGAGGGCCGGGATCCAGAACTCGCCACCGGGAGGGGGCCGGGATCCGGAACTCGCCGTCGGGGCCGGGATCCGGAACTCGCCATCGGGGCCGGGATCCGGAACTCGCCGTCGGGAGCGAGCCGGGATCCGGAACTCGCCGTCGGGAGCGGGCCGGGATCCGGAACTCGCCGTCGGGAAGGAGCCGGGATCCGGAACTCGCCGTCGGGAAGGAGCCGGGATCCGGAACTCGCCGTCGGGAAGGAGCCGGGATCCGGAACTCGCCGTCAGGAAGGAGCCGAGATCCGGAACTCGCCGTCGGGAAGGAGCCGGGATCCGGAACTCGCCGACAGGAAGGAGCCGGGATCCGGAACTCGCCATCGGGAAGGAGCCGGGATCCGGAACTCGCCGTCGGGAAGGAGCCGGGATCCGGAACTCGCCATCGGGAAGGAGCCGGGATCCGGATATCGCCGTCGGGAAGGAGCCGGGATCCGGAACTCGCCATCGGGAAGGTGCCGGGATCCGGAACTCGCCGACAGGAAGGAGCCGGGATCCGGAACTCGCCGTCGGGAAGGAGCCGGGATCCGGAACTCGCCATCGGGAAGGAGCCGGGATCCGGAACTCGCCGTCGGGAAGGAGCCGGGATCCGGAACTCGCCGTGGGGAAGGAGCCGGGATCCGGAAGAAAATTGCAAAATGGTTGGTGCCCGGTGTGAATCTTGATTCTGACCTTTCCCACGATTCACCCTGTGTTCCCAGTTTGGCGCTGGGGAGCTATACGGCGGGGAGCTATACGGCGGGGAGCTATACGGCGGGGAGCTATACGGCGGGGAGCTATACGGCGGGGAGCTATACGGCGGGGAGCTATGCGCTGGGGAGCTATACGGCGGGGAGCTATACGGCGGGGAGCTATACGGCGGGAGCTATACGGCGGGGAGCTATACGGCGGGGAGCTATACGGCGGGGAGCTATGCGCTGGGGAGCTATACGGCGGGAGCTATACGGCGGGGAGCTATACGGCGGGAGCTATACGGCGGGAGCTATACGGCGGGAGCTATACGGCGGGGAGCTATACGGCGGGGAGCTATACGGCGGGAGCTATACGGCGGGGAGCTATACGGCGGGGAGCTATGCGCTGGGGAGCTATACGGCGGGAGCTATACGGCGGGAGCTATACGGCGGGAGCTATACGGCGGGGAGCTATACGGCGGGAGCTATACGGCGGGAGCTATACGGCGGGGAGCTATACGGCGGGGAGCTATACGGCGGGGAGCTATACGGCGGGGAGCTATACGGCGGGGAGCTATACGGCGGGGAGCTATACGGCGGGGAGCTATACGGCGGGGAGCTATACGGCGGGGAGCTATACGGCGGGGAGCTATACGGCGGGGAGCTATACGGTGGGGAGCTATACGGCGGGAGCTATACGCCGGGGAGCTATACGGCGGGGAGCTATACGCTGGGGAGCTATACGGCGGGGAGCTATACGGCGGGAGCTATACGGTGGGGAGCTATACGGTGGGGAGCTATACGCCGGGGAGCTATATGCCGGGGAGCTATACGGCGTGGAGCTATACGGCGGGAGCTATACGGCGGGGAGCTATACGGCGGGAGCTATACGGCGGGGAGCTATACGGCGGGGAGCTATACGGCGGGGAGCTATACGGCGGGAGCTATACGGCGGGAGCTATACGCCGGGGAGCAATACGGCGGGGAGCTATACGGCGGGGAGCTATACGGCGGGAGCTATACGGCGGGGAGCTATACGGCGGGGAGCTATACGGCGGGAGCTATACGGCGGGAGCTATACGGCGGGGAGCTATACGGCGGGGAGCTATACGGCGGGGAGCTATACGGCGGGAGCTATACGGCGGGGAGCTATACGGCGGGGAGCTATACGGCGGGAGCTATACGGGGAGCTATACGGCGGGGAGCTATACGGCGGGGAGCTATACGGCGGGGAGCTATACGGCGGGGAGCTATACGGGGAGCTATACGGCGGGGAGCTATACGGCGGGAGCTATACGGCGGGAGCTATACGGCGGGGAGCTAAACGCCGGGGAGCTATACGGCGGGGAGCTATACGCCGGGGAGCTATACGCCGGGAGCTATACGGCGGGGAGCTATACGGCGGGGAGCTATACGCCGGGGAGCTATACGGCGGGAGCTATACGGCAGGGAGCTATACGGCGGGGAGCTATACGGCGGGGAGCTATACGGGGAGCTATACGCCGGGGAGCTATACGGCGGGGAGCTATACGGCGGGAGCTATACGGCGGGAGCTATACGCCGGGGAGCTATACGGCGGGGAGCTATACGGCGGGGAGCTATACACCGGGGAGCTATACGCTGGGGAGCTATACGGCGGGGAGCTATACGGGGAGCTATACGCCGGGGAGCTATACGGCGGGGAGCTATACGGCGGGAGCTATACGGCGGGAGCTATACGCCGGGGAGCTATACGGCGGGGAGCTATACGGCGGGGAGCTATACGCCGGGGAGCTATACGCCGGGGAGCTATACGGCGGGAGCTATACGGCGGGAGCTATACGCCGGGGAGCTATACGGCGGGGAGCTATACGGCGGGGAGCTATACGGCGGGGAGCTATACGGCGGGGAGCTATACGGCGGGGAACTATACGGCGGGAGCTATACGCCGGGGAGCTATACGGCGGGAGCTATACGGCGGGGAACTATACGGCGGGAGCTATACGCCGGGGAGCTATACGGCGGGAGCTATACGCCGGGGAGCTATACGCCGGGGAGCTATACGGCGGGGAGCTATACGGCGGGGAGCTATACGGCGGGGAACTATACGGCGGGAGCTATACGCCGGGGAGCTGTACGGCGGGGAGCTATACGGCGGGGAGCTATACGGCGGGAGCTATACGGCGGGAGCTATACGCCGGGGAGCTATACGGCGGGAGCTATACGGCGGGAGCTATACGGCGGGGAGCTATACGGCGGGGAGCTATACGGCGGGAGCTATACGGCGGGGAGCTATACGGCGGGGAGCTATACGGCGGGGAGCTATACGCCGGGGAGCTATACGGCCGGAGCTATACGGCGGGGAGCTATACGGCGGGGAGCTATACGCCGGGGAGCTATACGGCGGGGAGCTATACGGCGGGAGCTATACGGCGGGAGCTATACGCCGGGGAGCTATACGGCGGGGAGCTATACGGCGGGGAGCTATACGCCGGGGAGCTATACGCCGGGGAGCTATACGGCGGGAGCTATACGGCGGGAGCTATACGCCGGGGAGCTATACGGCGGGGAGCTATACGCCGGGAGCTATACGCCGGGGAGCTATACGGCGGGGAGCTATACGGCGGGGAGCTATACGGCGGGGAACTATACGGCGGGAGCTATACGCCGGGGAGCTATACGGCCGGAGCTATACGGCGGGGAGCTATACGGCGGGAGCTATACGCCGGGGAGCTATACGGCGGGGAGCTATACGGCGGGAGCTATACGGCGGGAGCTATACGCCGGGGAGCTATACGGCGGGATCTATACGCCGGGGAGCTGTACGGCGGGGAGCTGTACGCCGGTGAGCTATACGGCGGGAGCTATACGGCGGGGAGCTATACGGCGGGGAGCTATACGGCGGGGAGCTATACGCCGGGGAGCTATACGGCCGGAGCTATACGGCGGGGAGCTATACGGCGGGGAGCTATACACCGGGGAGCTATACGGCGGGAGCTATACGCCGGGAGCTATACGCCGGGAGCTATACGGCGGGAGCTATACGCCGGGGAGCTATACGGCGGGGAGCTATACGGCGGGGAGCTATACGGCGGGGAGCTATACGCCGGGGAGCTATACGGCGGGAGCTATACGCCGGGGGGCTATACGGCGGGAGCTATACGCCGGGAGCTACGCCGGGCTATACCGGGGAGCTATACGGCGGGAGCTATACGCCGGGAGCTATACGGCGGGAGCTATACGGCGGGGGCTATACGGCGGGGAGCTATACGGCGGGAGCTATACGGCGGGGAGCTATACGGCGGGGAGCTATACGGCGGGGAGCTATACGGCGGGGAGCTATACGGCGGGAGCTATACGCCGGGGAGCTATACGGCGGGGGGCTATACGCCGGGGAGCTATACGGCCGGGGGGCTTATGCACGCTAGACGCCGGGGCTATACGCCGGGAGCTATACCGGGACGATAGGGAGCTATACGGCGGGAGCTATACGGCGGGGAGCTATACGCGGGGAGCTATACGGCGGGGAGCTATACGGCGGGAGCTATACGGCGGGGAGCTATACGGCGGGGAGCTATACGCCGGGGAGCTATACGGCGGGGGGCTATACGGCCGGAGCTGTACGCCGGGGAGCTATACGGCGGGGGGCTATACGGCCGGAGCTATACGGCGGGGAGCTATACGGCGGGGAGCTATACGGCGGGGAGCTATACGGCGGGGAGCTATACGGCGGGAGCTATACGGCGGGGGGCTATACGGCCGGAGCTATACGGCGGGGAGCTATACGGCGGGGGCTATACGGCGGGAGCTATACGCCGGGGAGCAATACGGCGGGGAGCTATACGGCGGGGAGCTATACGGCGGGGAGCTATACGGCGGGAGCTATACGGCGGGGAGCTATACGGCGGGAGCTATACGGCGGGGAGCTATACGGCGGGGAGCTATACGGCGGGAGCTATACGGCGGGGAGCTATACGGCGGGAGCTATACGGCGGGGAGCTATACGGCGGGGAGCTATACGGCCGGAGCTATACGGCGGGAGCTATACGGCGGGAGCTATACGGCGGGGAGCTATACGGCGGGGAGCTATACGGCGGGGAGCTATACGGCGGGGAGCTATACGGCGGGGAGCTATACGGCGGGGAGCTATACGGCGGGAGCTATACGCCGGGGAGCTATACGCTGGGGAGCTATACGGCGGGGAGCTATACGCCGGGGAGCTATACGGCGGGAGCTATACGGCGGGAAGCTATACGGCGGGAGCTATACGGCGGGGAGCTATACGGCGGGGAGCTATACGGCGGGGAGCTATACGGCGGGAGCTATACGGCGGGAGCTATACGCCGGGGAGCAATACGGCGGGGAGCTATACGGCGGGGAGCTATACGGCGGGAGCTATACGGCGGGGAGCTATACGGCGGGGAGCTATACGGCGGGGAGCTATACGGCGGGAGCTATACGGCGGGGAGCTATACGGCGGGGAGCTATACGGCGGGAGCTATACGGCGGGGAGCTATACGGGGAGCTATACGGCGGGGAGCTATACGGCGGGGAGCTATACGGCGGGGAGCTATACGGCGGGGAGCTATACGGGGAGCTATACGGCGGGGAGCTATACGGCGGGAGCTATACGGCGGGAGCTATACGGCGGGGAGCTAAACGCCGGGGAGCTATACGGCGGGAGCTATACGCCGGGGAGCTATACGCCGGGAGCTATACGGCGGGGAGCTATACGGCGGGGAGCTATACGGCGGGGAGCTATACGCCGGGGAGCTATACGGCGGGGAGCTATACGGCGGGGAGCTATACGGCGGGGAGCTATACGGCGGGGAGCTATACGCCGGGGAGCTATACGGCAGGGAGCTATACGGCGGGGAGCTATACGGCGGGAGCTATACGGCTGGAGCTATACGCCGGGGAGCTATACGGCGGGGAGCTATACGGCGGGAGCTATACGGCGGGAGCTATACGCCGGGGAGCTATACGGCGGGGAGCTATACGGCGGGGAGCTATACGCCGGGGAGCTATACGCCGGGGAGCTATACGGCGGGAGCTATACGGCGGGAGCTATACGCCGGGGAGCTATACGGCGGGGAGCTATACGCCGGGGAGCTATACGCCGGGGAGCTATACGCCGGGGAGCTATACGCCGGGGAGCTATACGGCGGGGAGCTATACGGCGGGAGCTATACGCCGGGGAGCTATACGGCCGGAGCTATACGGCGGGGAGCTATACGGCGGGAGCTATACGCCGGGGAGCTATACGGCCGGAGCTATACGGCGGGGAGCTATACGGCGGGAGCTATACGCCGGGGAGCTATACGGCGGGGAGCTATACGCCGGGGAGCTATACGGTGGGGGCTATACGGCCGGAGCTGTACGCCGGGGAGCTATACGGCGGGGGGCTATACGGCCGGAGCTATACGGCGGGGAGCTATACGGCGGGGAGCTATACGGCGGGGAGCTATACGGCGGGAGCTATACGGCGGGGGGCTATACGGCCGGAGCTATACGGCGGGGAGCTATACAGCGGGGGCTATACGGCGGGAGCTATACGCCGGGGAGCAATACGGCGGGGAGCTATACGGCGGGGAGCTATACGGCGGGGAGCTATACGGCGGGAGCTATACGGCGGGGAGCTATACGGCGGGGAGCTATACGGCGGGGAGCTATACGGCGGGAGCTATACGGCGGGGAGCTATACGGCGGGGAGCTATACGGCGGGAGCTATACGGCGGGAGCTATACGGCGGGGAGCTATACGGCGGGGAGCTATACGGCGGGGAGCTATACGGCGGGAGCTATACGCCCGGGAGCTATACGGCGGGAGCTATACGGCGGGGAGCTATACGGCGGTGTAGTAGCGTCCATCGTGTTTAAATTCCAGCAAGTAGATGATAAGATGAGAGTGGAATGGGGATGATGTCATTGATTGGAGGTGGCAGAGCATGAACAGAGTTTAGTGTGGGTTTTGCTGTGAGCTGAACAGCAGCTTCAGCAGAAAGCCTGTCAGGGATTCAGCATTAATCTGAGAGAGTTCATCAGGTCACTCTGCAAACAATCTCTCTAAAGATCTCTCGACCCAAGATTGCCAAGTAATCCTGTGTTTGCTAACTCTATATAACATTTTTATGGTCTGAAATGGGTTGTGCTTGGTGATGAAGAATCACCAAAGTGTTTCTTTTTCTTCTCAAGCTAACCACTAATTGTAAATTATATTTCTGTGATGTAGAGGTAGATTAACACTGTGTCAATAATAGTTTGTTTTAAGATACCATAATCCCTATATAATCCAGGCACCTGCATCCATCGCCTTTTGAGGAAAGGAGTTCCAGAAGCTCACAACCTTCCGAGAAATGATTTCTCCTTATCTGTGTCCGAAATGGACAACCACTAAACAGTGGCCCTTCATGCTTCATTTCCCATAAGTGGAACCATCCGCCCCACATCGGCCAAGTCAAATCCCGTCAGGATCTGAATGATTCAATCAAGTCACCTCTTCCTCTTCTAAACTTTAGAGAATGCAAGTCTAGCCTGTCCAACCTTTCCTCATCAGACAACGCACCCAATACAGGTATCAGTTCAACCAAACCTTCTCTTAGCTGCTTCCAATGCATTTACATCCTTACTGAAATAAGGGGACCAATACTGTGTGCAGTACCCCAGTTGCAGTCTTACCCTGTAATACAGGGTATACAGGGAGCTGCCCTGCAAAACCACACTACTTTTGTAATCAAATCTCATTGCAATAAATGACAAATGAGGGCAGCACGGTAGCATGGTGGTTAGCATAAATGCTTCACAGCTCCAGGGTCCCAGGTTCGATTCCCGGCTGGGTCACTGTCTGTGCGGAGTCTGCACGTCCTCCCCCTGTGTGCGTGGGTTTCCTCCGGGTGCTCCGATTTCCTCCCACAGTCCAAAGATGTGCGGGTTAGGTGGATTGGCCATGCTAAATTGCCCGTAGTGTCCTAAAAAAAGTAAGGTTATGGGGGGGGGGGGGGTTGTTGGGTTACGGGTATAGGGTGGATACGTGGGTTTGAGTAGGGTGATCATGGCTCGGCACAACATTGAGGGCCGAAGGGCCTGTTCTGTGCTGTTCTAAAAAAATAACGTTCTATTCATGCATTCTGCCATCGAGATCCTTCTGCATCTCTTCAGTTGAACACCATTAGATGTCTACTTTTTATTTTTCCTGCCCAAAATGGGCATTTTCATACTTTCCCACATTATGTGTTACATTTGCCAGGTCTTTGTCCACAACTGTTTCACATCTTGCTAACCTACCTATTTTTGTCTTGCATCTTTAACTTTGTCTGTACATATGTTTCTGGAACAAACTGTTGGACTTTGACCTGGTGTAAGATTTCTTACTGTGCTCACCCCAGTCCAAACACCGGCATCTCCACATCATGGCTACCTATTTTTGTATCATCAGCAATTTTAGCAACTCAAAACTGATGAAGCTTTGGAGGAACATCGGGAAAGTAGGACGAATCACAAACGCGCAATAAAGAGGGCTAAAAGGGGTCATGAAATATCTTTGGCTAACAGGGTTAAGGAAAATCCCAAAGCATTTTATTCGTATGTAAGGAGCAAGAGGGTAACTAGAGAAAGGATTGGCCCACTCAAAGACAAAAGAGGGAATTTATGCGTGGACTCAGAGGAAATGAGTGAGATTCTTAATGAGTACTTTACATCGGTATTCACAAAGGAGAGGGACAAGACGGATGTTGAGGCTAGGGATGGATGTTTAAATACTCTCGGTCAAGTTGTCATATGGAAGGGGGAAGTTTTGGGTATTCTAAAAGACATTAAGGTGGACAAGTCCCCAGGACCGGATGGGATCTATCCCAGGTTTCTGAGGGAAGCGAGGGTCGAAATAGCTGGGGCCTTAACAGATATCTTTGCAGCATCCTTGAGCACGGGTGAGGTCCCGGAGGACTGGAGAATTGCTAATGTTGTCCCTTTGTTTAAGAAGGGTAGCAGGGATAATCCAGGGAATTATAGACCTGTGAGCTTGACGTCAGTGGTAGGCAAACTGTTGGAGAAGATACTGAGGGATAGGATCTATTCACATCTGGAAGAAAATAGACTTATCAGTGATAGGCAGCATGGTTTTGTGCATGGAAGGTCATGTCTTACAAACCTAATAGAATTCTTTGAGGAAGTGACAAAGTTAATTGATGAGGGAAGGGCTGTAGATGTCGTATACATGGACTTTAGTAAGGCGTTTGATAAGGTTTCCCATGGCAGGTTGATGGAAAAAGTGAAGTCGTATGGGGTTCAGGGTGTACTAGCTAGATGGATAAAGAACTGGCTGGGCAAATGGAGACAGAGAGTAGTGGTGGAAGGGAGTGTCTCAAAATGGAGAAGGGTGACTAGTGGTGTTCCACAGGGATCCGTGCTCGGACCACTGTTGTTTGTCATCTACATAAATGACCTGGAGGAAGGTATAGGTGGTCTGATTAGCAAGATTGCAGATGATACAAAGATTGGTGGAGTTGCAGATAGCGAGGAGGACTGTCAGAGAATACAACAAAATATAGATAGATTGGAGAGTTGGGCAGAGAAATGGCAGATGGAGTTCAATCCAGGCAAATGCAAGGTGATGCATTTTGGAAGATCAAATTCAAGAGCGGACTATATGGTCAATGGAAGGGTCTTGGGGAAAATTGATGTGCAGAGACATCTGGGAGTTCAGGTCCATTGTACCCTGAAGGTGGCAACGCAGGTTGATAGAGTGGTCAAGAAGGCATACAGCATGCTTGCCTTCATCGGACGGGGTATTGAGTACAAGAGTTGGCAGGTCATGTTACAGTTGTATAGGACTTTGGTTCGGCCACATTTGGAATACTGCGTGCAGTTCTGGTCGCCACATTACCAGAAGGATGTGGATGCCTTGGAGAGGGTGCAGAGGAGGTTCACCAGGATGTTGCCTGGTATGGAGGGTGCTAGCTATGAAGAAAGGTTGAGTAGATTAGGATTGTTTTCGTTGGAAAGACGGAGGTTGAGGGTGGACCTGATTGAGGTCTACAAAATTATGAGAGGTACGGACAGGGTGGACAGCAACAGGCTTTTCCCAAGAGTGGGGGTGTCAGTTACAAGGGGTCACGATTTCAAGGTGAGAGGGGGAAAGTTTAAGGGAGATGTGCGTGGAAAGTTTTTTACGCAGAGGGTGGTGGGTGCCTGGAACGCTTTACCAGCGGAGGTGGTAGAGGTGGGCACGATAGCATCATTTAAGAAGCATCTAGAGAGGTATATGAATGGGCGGCAACAGAGGGAAGTAGACCTTGGAAAATAGGCAACAGGTTTAGATAAAGGATCTGGATCGGCGCAGGCTGGGAGGGCCGAAGGGCCTGTTCCTGTGCTGTAATTTTCTTTGTTCTTTGTTCTTTATACCTTTGGCCCCTTCATCCAAGTCATTTATCTAAATTGTAAAAGGTTGAGGTCTCGGCACTGATCCCTGTGGCACACCACTTGTTACATCCTGCTAACCAGAACAAAGAGAACAGAGAACAAAGTACAATACAGCACAGGAACAGGCCCTTCGGCCCTCCAAGCCTGTACCGGTCATACCACCATTTGCCAAAACCCTCAGCATTTCCTTGTGCCGTATCCCTCTATACCCATCCTATCCATATGTTTGTCCAGATTCCTTTTGAACACCGTTAATATATCTGCTTCCACAACCTCCCCTGGCAACACGTTCCATGCACTCACCACCCTCGACATGAAAAACCTGCCTCGCGCATCTCCTCTAAACTTTGCCCCACGGCGACTTGACCCCTCCACCCTGGGAAAGAGTGCCTGCCCATCCACTCTATACATGCTCCTCAATCTTGTAGACCTCTATCAGGACACCCCTCAACCTCCCAAGGTCATTCATTTTGGTAGAAAAAATTTGAATGCGGATTACAGGGTCAACGGCAGGGTTCTGAGGAATGTGGAGGAACAGAGAGATCTTGGGGTTCATGTCCACAGATCTCTGAAGGTTGCCACTCAAGTGGATAGAGCCGTGAAGAAGGCCTATAGTGTGTTAGCGTTTATTAACAGGGGGCTTGAGTTTAAGAGCCGTAGGGTTATGCTGCAACTGTACATGACCCTGGTGAGACCACATTTGGAGTATTGTGTGCAGTTCTGGTCACCTCATTATAGGAAGGATGTGGAAGCATTGGAAAGGGTGCAAAGGAGATTTACCAGGATGCTGCCTGGTTTGCAGGATAGGTCTTATGAGGAAAGGATGAGGGAGCGAGGGCTTTTCTCTTTGGAGCGGTGGAGGATGAGAGGTGACTTAATAGAGGTTTATAAGATGATGAGAGAAATAGATAGAGTGGACGTTCAGAGACCATTTCCTCGGGTGGATGTAGCTGTTACAAGGGGGAATAACGATAAGATTCAGGGTGGGAGATATAGGAGGGATATCCGAGGTAGGTTCTTTACTCAGAGAGTGGTTAGGGTGTGGAATGGACTGCCTGCTGTGATAGTGGAGTCGGACACTTTAGGAACTTTCAAGCGGTTATTGGATAGGCACATGAATGACAGAGAGTGGGATAGCTTGATCTTGGTTTCGGACAATGCTCGGCACAACATCGAGGGCCGAAGGGCCTGTTCTGTACTGTACTGTTCTATGTTCTAACACCACATAAGCCCAAATAAATGGTGTGGCCATGGGATCCCCTCTAGGTCCAGCTCTCATCAACATCTTTCTTAGGTTCCATGAGAAACCTGTCTTTGATGGAATGACATCTGACCTCCTAGTCCTTGCATATTTCCGACATGTAAAAGATATCTTTGCGATATTGAAATCCGCAGCTGCATGTTAACGTTTCCTTACATGTCTTAATCCTGCGCTCAAATTCACCTTTGAAATGGAGCCATCAAATTAACTCCCTTTCCTTGATGTACTAGTTGAGAAATGTCAGGGGGTTCACCACCTTGGTCTACTGCAACCCCATCTTCACTGGTCAACATACATGTTGGAATTCTTACACTTCCACACGCTGTAAGATTGTCTTACTGGAGCCTTTGTAAATAGGGCCGAAGTCATTTACTCACCATGCAAGCTTGATGTTGAAATAGGGCTGCATCAAAAGGCACCCTGTGGGTTAATGGCGACCCTGATAAGATCATATTGAGCTGTATATGCAAACTCATGAACAGACCCACGGCCGTGGCCTTTGGCCCTGAAAAGTGCCCAGTTTCCCTCAGATTATCCCAGGAGGGCAGGATATCTCAGAGATCTGAGCGACAGTGAAGCTCACCGTTTCTCTCTGCTGTAATGCTATAGCAATACTAGTGGAACGAGTCACTAACAGGATGCTGCTGTCACCCTAATAAAGACATTCTGCCTATCAGACAAATGAACAATGTGGTTTATGAATTTCAGTGCCAGTGTGATGCTCAGTATTTAGGCCAAAGATTGGCAGATCGCATCAAACAGCATGTCTCAGCCACTGTTCACAACAAGTAAGATACCCAACCAGTCCGTGTGTGCAGATCCCAGAACACACTGTCCAACATAGCTGTGATTCGAAAATTGGACAACATTTTCGAAATAACCCTCAGTGTGCTAAGCATTACGCTGGTAACCAATTTAAGATCATCAGTTGGGCTTACAGTGTGGCGCATGTGTGCGTCCTGGAAGCTACACATATTAATAAACAGGGTCCTTTTCTTTGCAAACAGAAAGGACATGTACACACACTGCGTCTGTTTCAGCTTAACAAAATAAGTGAGTCATTTGCTGATTCATTCCTCCGGACAATGCATTGACCAATCAGGGTCAAACTCTCAGCTTTAATTTCAAACAATATTTGGCAGTTAACTGTCAGTCACCTAGTGCATCCTCCATGGCAACACATTACCAATCATAGTCTGTCTACTTGCCAACCAATCAACACTTTCTAAATTGGTGTTTTCCCCTTAAGTATTCTTGCAAAGTGTCCTGAGGATTTCAAGGCGAATAGCTTCAACATGTCTCTTCTTTCCAGTAATGCTTAAATTCTGTACTATCAAATGACTATTCATCTTTGGGACGTTTTCTAAATCTTCTACAGTGAAGACAGACATGGTGATCCTCTAGAGAGTGAGTCTGGGGAATTGATAATGGAAAACCAGCAATTTTAAGTTACTTTTTTCCAATTTAAATACTTGTAGAACTCTTACTATCTGTTTATACAGTATATTACTAGAAGGCTTTTTCTCAGACTCGACTCTCTCCCCATTTATTATTCCCTGGAGGGCTGACACTGCACCGCTATTGGCCTATCCTCTAACCTAGTTTCCCAACACCCCTCGCTCCCCCACAGAACTGTCTCCCTGGATCTCCTCCCCCCCCCCCCCCACTCCCCCCACCCCCCTGCCCCCAATGTCCTAGAAGTTTCACAACTTAATTTACTGCTCTTCCATTTTATTAACAATAATTTACATTGCAATTTATCTGCCCACTGTCCTAACCTTCCGCCTCCTGTATCAGCCAACTCTTCTCACGTTTGCTGTCCTCTGTGATTTTGGGAGTCATGGAACATTCTGGGATTCATGTAAAGCTGTGAGGGGAGGAAGAGGAAATCAAATAACTGAAGAGGAAATAAACAAAACATATTTCACAGCCACAGGAGTACTGTCAGGTACCCAGAACATGCTGCCATACAGCTGTCAGATACCCAGAACATGCTGTCATACAGCTGTCAGATACCCAGAACATGCTGTCATACAGCTGTCAGATACCCAGAACATGTCATACAGCTGTCAGGTACCCAGAACATGCTGCCATACAGCTGTCAGATACCCAGAACATGCTGCCATACAGCTGTCAGATACCCAGAACATGCTGTCATACAGCTGTCAGGTAACCAGAACATTCACTCATACAGCTGTCAGATACCCAGAACATGCTGCCATACAGCTGTCAGGTAACCAGAACATGCTGTCATACAGCTGTCAGGTAACCAGAACATGCTGCCATACAGCTGTCAGGTAACCAGAACATTCACTCACACAGCTGTCAGATACCCAGAACATGCTGCCATACAGCTGTCAGGTAACCAGAACATGCACTCATACAGCTGTCAGATACCCAGAACATGCTGCCATACAGCTGTCAGGTAACCAGAACATGCTGCCATACAGCTGTCAGATACCCAGAACATGCTGTCATACAGCTGTCAGGTACCCAGAACATGCTGCCATACAGCTGTCAGGTAACCAGAACATGCACTCATACAACTGTCAGGTACCCAGAACATGCTGCCATACAGCTGTCAGGTACCCAGAACATGCACTCATACAACTGTCAGGTACCCAGAACATGCTGTCATACAGCTGTCAGGTAACCAGAACATGCACTCATACAACTGTCAGGTACCCAGAACATGCTGTCATACAGCTGTCAGGTAACCAGAACATGCACTCATACAACTGTCAGATACTCAGAACATGCTGTCATACAGCTGTCAGGTACCCAGAACATGCTGCCATACAGCTGTCAGATACCCAGAACATGCTGTCATACAGCTGTCAGGTACCCAGAACATGCTGCCATACAGCTGTCAGATACCCAGAACATGCTGTCATACAGCTGTCAGATACCCAGAACATGCTGTCATACAGCTGTCAGATACCCAGAACATGCTGCCATACAGCTGTCAGGTACCCAGAACATGCTGCCATACAGCTGTCAGGTACCCAGAACATGCTGCCATACAGCTGTCAGATACCCAGAACATGCTGCCATACAGCTGTCAGGTACCCAGAACATGCTGCCATACAGCTGTCAGATACCCAGAACATGCTGCCATACAGCTGTCAGGTACCCAGAACATGCTGCCATACAGCTGTCAGGTACCCAGAACATGCTGTCATACAGCTGTCAGATACCCAGAACATGCTGTCATACAGCTGTCAGAGACCCAGAACATGCTGTCATACAGCTGTCAGATACCCAGAACATGCTGTCATACAGCTGTCAGATACCCAGAACATGCTGTCATACAGCTGTCAGATACCCAGAACATGCTGTCATACAGCTGTCAGGTAACCAGAACATGCTGTCATACAGCTGTCAGGTACCCAGAACATGCTGCCATACAGCTGTCAGATACCCAGAACATGCTGCCATACAGCTGTCAGATACCCAGAACATGCTGTCATACAGCTGTCAGATACCCAGAACATGTCATACAGCTGTCAGATACCCAGAACATGCTGTCATACAGCTGTCAGATACCCAGAACATGCTGTCATACAGCTGTCAGATACCCAGAACATGCTGCCATACAGCTGTCAGGTACCCAGAACATGCTGCCATACAGCTGTCAGATACCCAGAACATGCCCATACAGCTGTCAGATACCCAGAACATGCTGTCATACAGCTGTCAGAGACCCAGAACATGCTGTCATACAGCTGTCAGATACCCAGAACATGCTGTCATACAGCTGTCAGAGACCCAGAACATGCTGTCATACAGCTGTCAGAGACCCAGAACATGCCCATACAGCTGTCCTACAGCAATACATTGGCTTGGGTCCCACCCGTGGAATTGGAAAATACCGGCCCACGGGAAAGTTGCTGCTATTGGTTCACAACCTACAGAGGGTCAGAAAGGCTTCTTCTTTTCATTGTAACATGTTAAATACAAAACAAAAGCTTCTTGCATATAGCTGTGAATATTCAGTCAGACAATTTTCTCCAATAATCAACAGAACAGGACATGGAAAAAACAACTAAACACTTTTGAATGTGAAGTTATGAGAGAAAATCGAATACACCGGTCCCTCTGGTGTACAAATCTCCATGGGTCCACACTCCCAGCTTTGCAGGGTAGACCACTCTGAACCTCACCCCGCTGCTGTATAGTGCCGCCTTCGCCCGCCCAAAGGCCGCCTGCCTTCTCGCCAGCTCCGCCGTCAGATCTTGGCATGTACCATCGCCTTGCCACTGCCTGTCTCTGCCCCACCTAGCTGACAGCCTTCTCCTTCACGAGGTATCTGTGAAAGCAGACTATAACCGCCCTCAGTGGCTCATTGACTTCAGGCTTCAGCCTGAGTGACCGATACTGAGGGCAGCACAGTGGCTAGCACTGTGGCTTCACAGCTGCAGGGTCCCAGATTCAATTCCCGGCTGGGTCACTGTCTGTGCGGAGTCTGCACGTCCTCCCCGTGTGTGCGTGGGTTTCCTCCGGGTGCTCCGGTTTCCTCCCACAATCTAAAGATGTGCAGGTTAGGTGGATTGGCCGTGATAAATTGCCCTTAGTGTCCAAAAAACAAAGGTTGATTGGGGTTACTGAGTTATGGGGATGGAGTGGAGGTGTGTGCTTGAGTGGGTTGCTCTTTCCAAGGGCTGGTCCAGTCTTTATGGGCCGAATGGCCTCCTTCAGCACTGCACATTCTATGAACTTTTATGATATACCCTCTCCAACTCTTAGCGGGAGAGATCTTCCCCCTCGGGAGAGATCTTCCCCCTCGGGAGAGATCTTCCCCCTCGGGAGGAATCTTCCCCCTCGGGAGGGATCTTCCCCCTCGGGAGGGATCTTCCCCCTCGGGAGGGATCTTCCCCCTCGGGAGGGATCTTCCCCCTCGGGAGAGATCTTCCCCCTCGGGAGGGATCTTCCCCCTCGGGAGAGATCTTCCCCCTCGGGAGGGATCTTCCCCCTCGGGAGAGATCTTCCCCCTCGGGAGAGATCTTCCCCCTCGGGAGAGATCTTCCCCCTCGGGAGGATCTTCCCCCTCGGGAGGAATCTTCCCCCTCGGGAGGGATCTTCCCCCTCGGGAGGGATCTTCCCCCTCGGGAGGGATCTTCCCCCTCGGGAGAGATCTTCCCCCTCGGGAGAGATCTTCCCCCTCGGGAGAGATCTTCCCCCTCGGGAGGGATCTACCCCCTCGGGAGGGATCTTCCCCCTCGGGAGAGATCTTCCCCCTCGGGAAGGATCTTCCCCCTCGGGAAGGATCTTCCCCCTCGGGAAGGATCTTCCCCCTCCCTATCAACTCAGCAAGCACCTTTGCAAAGTACTGAAGCGGCCTCGGGCCCTCCACCCCTCGGGCAGACCCACAACTCTCAGATTTTGCCTCCTCGACCGGTTCTCCAAGTCTCCATTTTGGCTCTGAGCCCTTTGTTGACCTACGTCATCCGCCGCAGCTCCTCACCCATCCACATGAACTGGTCACTGAGCTGCGGAAGAGCCTCCTCCACCCCCTTCAACTTCTCCCCGTGTTACCACATCTCGACCGATGTCTTAGTCACTGCCACCTTTACCGGGGCAATCGCCTCCTCCAACCACTCAGCAAAACCATCATCTCCTTCTGAAACACCTCCAAATGTTTGGCAAACAGCCTTTCAAACTCCACAGCGTCATCTCGGTCAGAGCTTCCACCGAGGGGGGAGACCCCACCCTGAAGGGGCGACCCACCCTGAGGGGAGCAGCTCCACCCTGAGGGGAGCAGCCCCACCCTGAGGGGAGCAGCCCCACCCTGAGGGGAGCGACCCCCACCCTGAGGGGAGCAGCCCCACCCTGAGGGGAGCGACCCCACTGTGAGAGGAGCGACCCCACCGTGAGGGGAGCGGCCCCACCCTGAGGGGAGCGGCCCCACCCTGAGGGGAGCGGCCCCACCCTGAGGGGAGCGGCCCCACCCTGAGGGGAGCGGCCCCACCCTGAGGGGAGCGACCCCACCCTGAGGGGAGCGACCCCACCCTGAGGGGAGCAGCCCCACCCTGAGGGGAGCGGCCCCACCCTGAGGGGAGCAGCCCCACCCTGAGGGGAGCGGCCCCACCCTGAGGGGAGCGACCCCACTGTGAGGGGAGCAGCCCCACCCTGAGGGGAGCAGCCCCACCCTGAGGGGAGCAGCCCCACCCTGAGGGGAGCAGCCCCACCCTGAGGGGAGCGACCCCACCCTGAGGGGAGCAGCTCCACCCCGAGGGGAGCGACCCCACCCTGAGGGGAGCAGCCCCACCCTGAGGGGAGCGACCCCACCCTGAGGGGAGCAGCCCCACCCTGAGGGGAGCGACCCCACCCTGAGGGGAGCAGGCCCACCCTGAGGGGGAGTGACCCCCACCCTGAGGGGGCGACCCACCCGGAGGGGAGCGGCCCCACCCTGAGGGGAGCGGCCCCACCCTGAGGGGGGCGGCCCCACCCTGAGGGGGGCCCCCCAGCCTGAGGGGAGCGACCCCACCCTGAGGGGAGTGACCCCCACCCCAAGGGGAGTGACCCCCACCCCGAGGGGAATGACCCCACCCTGAGGGGAGCGACCCCACTGTGACGGGAGCAGCCCCACCCTGAGGGGAATGACCCCACCCTGAGGGGAGCGACCCCACCCTGAGGGGAGCAGCTCCACCCCGAGGGGAGCGACCCCACCCTGAGGGGAGCAGCCCCACCCTGAGGGGAGCAGCCCCACCCTGAGGGGAGCAGCCCCACCCTGAGGGGAGCGACCCCACCCTGAGGGGAGCAGGCCCACCCTGAGGGGAGCGACCCCACCCTGAGGGGAGCGACCCCACCCTGAGGGGAGCAGCCCCACCCTGAGGGGAGCAGGCCCACCCTGAGGGGAGCGACCCCACCCTGAGGGGAGCAGCCCCACCCTGAGGGGAGCGACCCCACCCTGAGGGGAGCAGGCCCACCCTGAGGGGAGCGACCCCACCCTGAGGGGAGCGACCCCACCCTGAGGGGAGCAGCCCCACCCTGAGGGGAGCAGGCCCACCCTGAGGGGAGCGACCCCACCCTGAGGGGAGCAGCCCCACCCTGAGGGGAGCGACCCCACCCTGAGGGGAGCAGGCCCACCCTGAGGGGAGCGACCCCACTGTGAGCAGCCCTATCCAACGACTCAGCCCCACCATCTTTCATCCTGCGACACAGCGAAACTCGCCGGTGAACCTTCGCCCCTCCCCCCCCTTCTTTCCAGGATCTTTCTTCTGGGACTTTGACATTCCGCATCCTCCTTGTGACTTCCCACACCAGCTCATCCAAAACTACCCCGAGACCAGGCAGCATAAAATCCAGAAACCAGAGACTCTAGCAGGAGCCGCCTAATGAGCAACCTCCACCTACATGCCCTCACTCCCAGAAGGCCCCAGAAAGTTTAATTTTCAATGGTTGATGTTTCTTCTGATGGACACTAACGTCTGTTATAATTTTTTTAATACAAAGTTAGAGTACCCAATTCATTTTCTCCAATTAAGGGGCAATTTAGCATGACCAATCCACCTACCCTGCACATCTTTGGGTTGTGGGGGCGAAACCCACGCAAACGCAGGGAGAATGTGACGCCTGTTATAATATCCTACTGGCTTTACAATTCCTTTCAGTCGGTCACTGGGAATCTAAAATTCTTGTTAGTTATCAGTGTACAGTATGTGTTAATGGTGACTATGGGTGATTCCTGATTCCTTTTTGTTATTTGTTTATGTTAGCATACGGGCTAATGTTTAGGGGGTTTGGTGGGATTGTTGTTGTTGAAATGGGGATTGACATCGATTTAACAGAATGAGACAGAGACTGACGACAGAAAGCTGGTCAAATCGGTTATTGGTAAAGCTATTGGAAGGTGTCCAAAAAAGTATTTAGTTTAATGCATGACCAGTATACACCCCCGAGGGAAAAGAACTCTACTTATCATATAAAACAGCCATGGATGACAAATGAGGCGAGAGTGAACACAAACCTGAAGGAGCAATGATACAATAAGCTGAAGAAGAAATACTGTGGGTCCTCGGGACTGAATAAAGAGCAATAAGAACATAAGAACATAAGAACATAAGAACTAGGAGCAGGAGTAGGCCATCTGGCCCCTCGAGCCTGCTCCGCCATTCAATTAGATCATAGCTGATCTTTTGTGGACTCAGCTCCACTTTCCGGCCCGAACACCATACCCCTTAATCCCTTTATTCTTCAAAAAACTATCTATCTTTACCTTAAAAACATGTAATGAAGGAGCCTCAACTGCTTCACTGGGCAAGGAATTCCATAGATTCACAATCCTTTGGGTGAAGAAGTTCCTCCTAAACTCAGTCCTAAATCTACTTCCCCTTATTTTGAGGCTATGCCCCCTAGTTCTGCTGTCACCCACCAGTGGAAACAACCTGCCCGCATCTATCCTATCTATTCCCTTCATAATTTTAAATGTTTCTATAAGATCCCCCCTCATCCTTCTAAATTCCAACGAGTACAGTCCCAGTCTACTCAACCTCTCCTCATAATCCAACCCCTTCAGCTCTGGGATTAACCTAGTGAATCTCCTCTGCACACCCTCCAGCGCCAGTACGTCCTTTCTCAAGTAAGGAGACCAAAACTGAACACAATACTCCAGGTGTGGCCGCACTAACACCTTATACAATTGCAACATAACCTCCCTAGTCCTGAACTCCATCCCTCTAGCAATGAAGGACAAAATTCCATTTGCCTTCTTAATCACCTGTTGCACTTGTAAACCAACCTTCTGTGACTCATGCACTAGCACACCCAAGTCTCTCTGAACAGCGGCATGCTTTAATATTTTATCGTTTAAATAATAATCCCGTTTGCTGTTATTCCTACCAAAATGGATAACCTCACATTTGTCAACATTGTATTCCATCTGCCAGACCCGAGCCCATTCACTTAACCTATCCAAATCCCTCTGCAGACTTCCAGTATCCTCTGCACTTTTCGCTTTACCACTCATCTTAGTGTCATCTGCAAACTTGGACACATTGTCCTTGGTCCCCAACTCCAAATCATCTATGTAAATTGTGAACAATTGTGGGCCCAACACGGATCCCTGAGGGACACCACTAGCTACTGATTGCCAACCAGAGAAACACCCATTTATCCCAACTCTTTGCTTTCTATTAATTAACCAATCCTCTATCCATGCTACTACTTTACCCTTAATGCCATGCATCTTTATCTTATGCAGCAACCTTTTGTGTGGCACCTTGTCAAAGGCTTTCTGAAAATCCAGATATACCACATCCATCGGCTTCCTGTTGTCTACTGCACTGGTAATGTCCTCAAAAAATTCCACTAAATTAGTTAGGCATGACCTGCCTTTAACGAACCCATGCTGCGTCTGCCCAATGGGACAATTTCTATCCAGATGCCTCGCAATTTCTTCCTTGATGATACATTCCAGCATCTTCCCTATTACCGAAGTTAAACTCACTGGCCTATAATTTCCTGCTTTCTGCCTACCTCCTTTTTTAAACAGTGGCGTCACGTTTGCTAATTTCCAATCCACTGGGACCACCCCAGAGTCTAGTGAATTTCGGTAAATTATCACTAGTGCATCTGCAATTTCCCTAGCCATCTCTTTTAGCACTCTGGGATGCATTCCATCAGGGCCAGGAGACTTGTCTACCTTTAGCCCCATTAGCTTGCCCATCACTCCCTCCTTAGTGATAACAATCCTCTCAAGGTCCTCACCTGTCATAGCCTCATTTCTATCAGTCGCTGGCATGTTATTTGTGTCTTCCACTGTGAAGACCGACCCAAAAAACCTGTTCAGTTCCTCAGCCATTTCCTCATTTCCCATTATTAAAACTCCCTTCTCATCCTCTAAAGGACCAATATTTACCTTAGCCACTCTTTTTTGTCTTATATATTTGTAAAAACTTTTACTGTCTGTTTTTATATTCTGAGCAAGTTTACTCTCATACTCTATCTTACTCTTCTTTATAGCTTTTTTAGTAGCTTTCTGTTGCCCCCTAAAGATTTCCCAGTCCTCTAATCTCCCAGCAATCTTTGCCACTTTATATGCTTTTTCCTTCAATTTGATACTCTCCCTTATTTCCTTAGATATCCACGGTCGATTTTCCCTCTTTCTTCCGTCCTTCCTTTTTGTTGGTATAAACCTTTGCTGAGCACTGTGAAAAATCGCTTGGAAGGTTCTCCACTGTTCCTCAACTGTTCCACCATAAAGTCTTAGCTCCCAGTCTACCTTAGCTAGTTCTTCTCTCATCCCCTTGTAATCTCCTTTGTTTAAACACAAAACACTAGTATTTGATTTTACTTTCTCACCCTCCATCTGTATTTTAAATTCCACCATATTGTGATCGCTCCTTCCGAGAGGATCCCTAACTATGAGATCATGAATCAATCCTGTCTCATTACACAGGACAAGATCTAGGACCGCTTGTTCCCTCGTAGGTTCCATTACATACTGTTCTAGGAAACTATCGCGGATACATTCTATAAACTCCTCCTCACGGTTGCCTTGACCGACCTGGTTAAACCAATCGACATGTAGATTAAAATCCCCCATGATAACTGCTGTACCATTTCTACATGCATCAGTTATTTCTTTGTTTATTGCCTGCCCCACCATATCGTTACTATTTGGTGGCCGATAGACTACTCCTATCAGTGACTTTTTCGCCTTACTATTCCTGATTTCCACCCAAATGGATTCAACTTTATCCTCCATAGCACCGATGTCATCCCTTACTATTGCCCGGATGTCATCCTTAAATAACAGAGCAACACCACCTCCCTTACCATCCACTCTGTCCTTCCGAATAGCTTGATACCCTCGGATATTTAACTCCCAGTCGTGACCATCCTTTAACCATGTTTCAGTAATGGCCACTAAATCATAGTCATTTACGATGATTTGTGCCACCAACTCATTTACTTTATTCTGAATACTACGAGCATTCAGGTAAAGTACACTTATGTTGGTTTTTTTACCTCTGTTTTGAATCTTAACATCTCCAGTTTTATTCCTTTTGTTATTACTGGGCCTATTCACTGTGCTCCCCTCAGTCACTGTACCTTGTACTGTCGCCCTTATGGATTTCTGACTATGTCTTCTCTGCCTTGCACTTTTCCCCTTACTTCCTTTTGTTTCTGTCCCTGTTTTACTACCCTCCAACTTCCAGCATTGGTTCTCATCCCCCTGCCACATTAGTTTAAACCCTCCCCAACAGCTCTAGAAAACACCCCCCCTAGGACATCGGTTCCAGTCCTGCCCAAGTGCAGACCGTCCGGTTTGTACTGGTCCCACCTCCCCCAGAACCGGTCCCAATGCCCCAGGAATTTGAATCCCTCCCTCTTGCACCATCTCTCGAGCCACGCATTCATCCTATCTATCCTGACATTCCTACTCTGACTAGCTCGTGGCACTGGTAGCAATCCTGAGATTACTACCTTTGAGGTCCTACTTTTTAGTTTAACTCCTAACTCCCTGAATTCCGCTTGTAGGACCTCATCCCGTTTTTTACCTATATCGTTGGTGCCTATGTGCACCACGACAGCTGGCTGTTCACCCTCCCCCCCCAGAATGTCCTGCAGCCGCTCCGGGACATCCTTGACCCTTGCACCAGGGAGGCAACATACCATCCTGGAGTCTCGATTGCGTCCACAGAACCGCCTGTCTATTCCCTTACGATCGAGTCCCCTATCACTATAGCCCTGCCATTTTTCTTCCTGCCCTGCTGTGCAGCAGAGCCAGCCACGGTGCCATGAACCTGGCTGCTGCTGCCTTCCCCTGGTGAGCCATCTCCCTCAACAGTACCCAAAGCGGTATATCTGTTTTGCAGGGAGATGACCGCAGGGGACACCTGCACTACCTTCCTACTCTTGCTCTTTCTTTTGGTCACCCATTTTCTATCTCCCTCAGTAACCTTCACCTGCGGTGTGACCAACTCGCTAAACGTGCTATCCACGACCCCCTCAGCATCGCGGATGCTCCAAAGTGAGTCCATCCGCAGCTCCAGAGCCGTCAAGCGGTCTAACAAGAGCTGCAACTGAACACACTTCTTGCACGTGAAGGAGCCAGGGACAGTGGACATGTCCCTGAGCTCCCACATCGCACACGAGGAGCATGACACGGGTCTGGGATCTCCTACCACGTCTTAAACCCTTGGTAAACTTAAACAACTAGAATTTCAAAATAAAAATAAATAAATTAGACAATGAAAAGAAAAAGAAAAATAACAAGCAAAGGATTAAAAAAAGGATAGAACTGCAAAAAGCAATATAAAAAGAAACTTTCAAGGGATTAACAGAAAGTTTTCACAATTATATTTGAGAAGAAAAAGGGGTAGTTATGGGTAATGTTATCCCTCAGTCACAGATTCAGGTGATGCTACAAATACAAAGGAAATTACCGACTTTTTGAAGAATGATTTGATCTTCTTCCTCGCAGTTGATCAATAAAGGGATCAGGGGTTATGGGGAGAAGGCAGGAGAATGGGGATGAGAAAAATATCAGCCATGATTGAATGGCGGAGCAGACTCGATGGGCCGAGTGGCCTAATTCTGCTGCGATGTCTTATGGTCTAAGGTGATATACCAGGCATTACGAGGAGACCGTTAAGTCAAGAGCTGAAATTCATTAAAATTAATGTAAGCAGGAAAACAGTATTAGAAATACTGGCAATAAGACTGATAATTCCTCAGGATCAGATGGTTTAAAGAAGGTGTTAAAATCAAAGATACTTTAACTATAATCCCCCTCGTATCTCAATTCTGTAACAGTTTGTGATCTGTGAACATGGCCCATATATCCCTTTATTCACCATCGTTCTTAACTCTTCACCATTTAAATTATACACCAATATCCTCTCAAAATGGATGATCTCATACTAAAATCTGCAATGAAAACGGCCCGAGGTTTGCCCCCTGCCCTCCCCTCTGCACCGCCATTGGCAGACTCCCCTCTGCACCGCCATTGGCAGACTCCCCTCTGCACCGCCATTGGCAGACTCCCCTCTACACCGCCATTGGCAGACTCCCCTCTACACCGCCATTGGCAGACTCCCCTCTGCACCGCCATTGGCAGACTCCCCTCTGCACCGCCATTGGCAGACTCCCCTCTGCACCGCCATTGGCAGACTCCCCTCTGCACCGCCATTGGCAGACTCCCCTCTGCACCGCCATTGGCAGACTCCCCCTGCACCCTGGCACCGCCATTGGCAGACTCCCCTCTGCACCCGCCATTGGCAGACTCCCCTCTGCACCGCCATTGGCAGACTCCCCTCTGCACCGCCATTGGCAGACTCCCCTCTGCACCGCCATTGGCAGACTCCCCTCTGCACCGCCATTGGCAGACTCCCCTCTGCACCGCCATTGGCAGACTCCCCTCTGCACCGCCATTGGCAGACTCCCCTCTGCACCGCCATTGGCAGACTCCCCTCTGCACCGCCATTGGCAGACTCCCCTCTGCACCGCCATTGGCAGACTCCCCTCTGCACCGCCATTGGCAGACTCCCCTCTGCACCGCCATTGGCAGACTCCCCTCTGCACCGCCATTGGCAGACTCCCCTCTGCAACCGCCATTGGCAGACTCCCCTCTGCACCGCCATTGGCAGACTCCCCTCTGCACCGCCATTGCAGACTCCCCTCTGCACCGCCATTGGCAGACTCCCCTCTGCACCGCCATTGGCAGACTCCCCTCTGCACCGCCATTGGCAGACTCCCCTCTGCACCGCCATTGGCAGACTCCCCTCTGCACCGCCATTGGCAGACTCCCCTCTGCACCGCCATTGGCAGACTCCCCTCTGCACCGCCATTGGCAGACTCTCCCTCTACACCGCCATTGGCAGACTCCTCCTCTGCACCGCCATTGGCAGACTCCCCTCTGCACCGCCATTGGCAAACTCCCTCTAGCACCGCCATTGGCAGACTGCCCTCTGCACCGCCATTGGCAGACTCCCCTCTGCACCGCCATTGGCAGACTCCCCTCTGCACCGCCATTGGCAGACTCCTCTGCACCGCCATTGGCAACTCCCTCTACACCGCCATTGGCAGACCCCTCTACACGCCATTGGCAACTCTCCCTCTACACCGCCATTGGCAAACTCTCCTCTACACCGCCATTGGCAGACTCCCCTCTACACCGCCATTGGCAACTCTCCTCTACACCGCCATTGGCAGACTGCCCTCTACACCGCCATTGGCAGATTCCCCTCTACACCGCCATTGGCAGACTCCCTCTACCGCCATTGGCAGACTCCCCTCTACACCGCCATTGGCAGACTCCCCTCTACACCGCCATTGGCAGACTCCCCTCTACACCGCCATTGGCAGACTCCCCTCTACACCGCCATTGGCAGACTCCCCTCTACACCGCATTGGCAGATCCCTCTGCACCGCCATTGGCAGACTCCTCTACACCGCCATTGGCAGACTCCCTCTACACCGCCATTGGCAGACTCCCCTCTGCACCGCCATTGGCAGACTCCCTCTACACCGCCATTGGCAGACTCCCCTCTACACCGCCATTGGCAGACTCCCCTCTACACCGCCATTGGCAGACTCCCCTCTACACCGCCATTGGCAGACTCCCCTCTGCACCGCCATTGGCAGAGTTGGATATATAGCTCCAGGTCATTAATTAATATAGAGAATACCTGGGCCCTTGAGTCATTTCATTACAATGACCCTTTAGTCTTATTCCGATTTCTATAACCCAAGGATTTGATGGTCAGGTACACAAATAACCAAAAGAGCAAATGGAATGTTAGAACGGGATTTTCCAGCTCTTCCCGCCTCCGGGATCTTCTGATCCTGCCAAAGGCGATCTCCCACAGCCGGCTGCCCAGTGGCGGGGCAGGCGAACAATGCAAACAGTGGGGCAGAAAGATCCTGCCAGCGGCCAATGGCAGCCACCTCTGCTTTTGGAAAGCTCACTGCGGAGGGGGTGAAAATCTCAGCGGGAGTCTTAACCCCGCCGAGGGGTCGGGCCGCCGAGGGGTCGAGCCGCCGAGGGGTCGGGCCGCCGAGGGGTCGGGCCGCCGAGGGTCCGGGCCGCCGAGGGGTCGGGCCTGAGTCTTAATCCCGCCGAGGGGTCGGACCGCCGGGGGGTCGGGCCGCCGGGGGGTCGGGCCGCCGGGGGGTCGGGCCGCCGGGGGGTCGGGCCGCCGAGGGGTCGGGCCGCCGAGGGGTCGGGCCGCCGAGGGTCCGGGCCGGCGAGGGGTCTGGCCTGAGTCTTAACTAGAGGACAGGAATATAAAAGTGAAGGAGGTTTGCTGCAGCTGTACAAAACCCTGGTTAGATCACATCTGGAACAACTGTGTCTATTCTGGGAAGCGGTCCTTGAAAAGGTTATAACGGCCTTGGAAGGACGTAGCACAGATTTACCAGGCTGTTACCGCAGCTCCAAGTGTTCAATTATGAAGAGAGATTTTATAAAATAGGCTTTAAATCCCTGGAATAGAGACAGTTAGAGGGTGACTTGATTTGGAGTATTAGCTTTTTAATATAATTGATAGGGTTACTTGAGATAAACTTTTTTTTTGCTGATGGGAGAGTACAGGCCAAGAGGACATTACATGAAAATCAGTGAGGCCATTCACAAAGTTCATGCACAAAGTGCAGAGTCTATACAGGGTTATGGAGTCAAGGCGAGTAGATGGATAATAAAAGCAAAATGCTGGAAATTTGCAATAAAAACAGAAGCTGCTGGATAAACCCAGCAGGTCTGGCAGCATCTGTGGAAAGAGGAACAGAGTTAATGTTTCAACTCCATATGACACTTGTACAGAACTGCTAGGAGGAGTCAGAATAAGGATCAGTCACTGAAGTGGGGAACAGATTTGAGGAGCTAAATTACCTCCACCCATTACTATCTTCTTACAGACATTAGGGATGTGAGTTTAGACGATACCTGATTAATCCACACTGGGCACATGCTAGTTCCACGCACCATTTGGAGTAATCAATAATTCAATGCAGAAACACACAATTAGTCCCTGCTTCACACAGACACATAATTCCATCTCAAACTACATTGTGAGCTCACAGTCTCCAAATCAGCCACATCATCAGTACATCATCCCAGGGTCACACCACAATGTTAGCCAGGTCTCTGGCACAGTGCCCCACTATCTCATTCTATTTGCCTCACTCCTTTCCATGTTCCAGTGTCTGTCTCTCCTTCCCATGTCCTGTCTAGCTCACTCTCACTGTCTGTCTGTATGTCTCTCTCCTCTTCATGTACCCCCCCCCCCCCCCCCCCCCCCACCCATTTCTGACTGACTCACTCCCCATGTTTTTTTTGTGGGATGTGGGTATCGCTGGCAAGGGATTAGTCACCCCTGAACACCCTTGCCCATTTTAGAGGGCAGTTAAGAATCAACCAGATTACTCTGGATCTAAAGTCACAAGTAGGCCAGGCCAGGTAAGGTAAGGATGGCTGATCTCCTTCCCTAAAGGGCATTAGTGACCCACAGTACTGTGCACAGTTTTGATCTCTTTCTTCAAGCAAGAAAATATCAGCCTTGGAGCAGGCGCAAGAAAGATGGCCAGACCCATTTCTGGGCCGATACTGCCTGGGGTTTGGAAGAATGAGAAGGGATCACATTTAAACAGGAAGGATCCTGAAATTCCTGGACAGAAGAAAGGCTGAGAGGGATTACCCTTTGATTGGCAAATCCAGGACATGGCACAAAGGCTCAGGATGAGGGGCTGAACAATTTCTCCACTCAAAGAGGTGTGAATCTTGGGAACTGTTTACCCCAGAGGGTTGTGGATCAAAGTCATTGAGGATATTTAAGGTTGAGATTGGTGGATATTTGAATTCTGGGGAAATCCCTGATATTGGGAGCAAGTCGGAAAGTAGAATTACCGTCAAATTTCAGCCATGGTGGTACTGAGTGGTAGGGAGGTATCAGCAGGCCATAGATCTATCCCCGCTTCAATTTCTTATGTTCTTGAGGGTTATTAAAAGACACATTTTCAGGGCAATGGGGAAAAAGTTGGGGTTTTGGGACTAGAAATTGTGTTTCAAAGAGCTGGTACAGGCACAGCCTGGGAGAAGGTTTCCTTAGAGTCATACATGTTCACAGCATGGAAACAGGCCCTTCGGCCCATCTTATCCATGCTGCCCAGTTTCTATCACTAAGCTCGTCCTATGTTTTGAGAAATAAATTTAGCGAGGCCAATTCATTTCTTCCAATTAAGGGGCAATTTAGCGTGGCCAATCCACCTACCCTGCACATCTTTGGGTTGTGGAGGCGAAACCCACGCACACACGGGGAGAAAGTGCAAACTTGACACGGACAGTGCCCCAGAGCCGGGATCAAACCTGGGACCTTGGTGCCAAGAGGCAGCAGAGCTAACCACTGCACCACCTTGCAGCCCCTCCTAAGCTAGATCCATTTGCCCACATTTGGCCCACATCCCTCTATACCCACCCTGCCCATGTAACTGTGTAACTGCTTTTTAAGAGACAAAATTGTACCCGCCTCTCCCACAGCCTCTGGCAGCCCGTTCCAGATGCTCACCACCCTGTGTATGAAGAAACTTCCCCTCTGGTCTCGTTTGTATCTCTTCCCTCTCACCTTAAACCTCTGCCCTCTAGTTCTAGACTCCTCTACCTTTGGGAAAAGATGTTGACTATCTACCTTATCTATGCCCCTCATTATTTTATAGACCTCTATAAGATCACCCCTAAGCCTCCTTCGCTCCAGGGAAAAAAGTCCCAGCCTATCCAGCCTCTCCTTATAACTCAGACCATCAAGTCCTGGTAGCATCCTCGTAAATCTCTTCTGCCCTCTTTCTAGTTTAACAATATCCTTCCTATAATAGGGTGACCAGAACTGAACACAGTATTCCATGTGTGATCTTACCAATGTCTTGTACAACTTCACCAAGACGTCCCAACTTCTGTATTCAATATTCTGACCAATAAAACCCAGCATGCTGAATGCCTTCTTCACCACCCTGTCCACCTGCCACTCCACCTTCAAGGAGCTATGAACCTGTACCCCTAGATCTCTTTGTTCTGTAACTCTCCCCAACTCCCTACCATTAACTGAATAGGTCTAGCCGTGATTTGATCGACCAAAATGCATCACCTGACATTGATCCAAATTAAACTCCGTCTGCCACTCACCGACCCACTGGCCCAATTGGTCAAGATCCTGTTGCAATCTTATATAACCTTCTTCACTGTCCACTATCCCACCAATCTTGGTGTCATCTGCAAACTTACTAACCATTCCTCCTACATTCTCATCCACATCATTAATATAAATCACAAATAACAGTGGCCCCAACACCGATCCCCGAGGGACACCCACTGGTCACAGGCCTCCAGTTGAAAAACAATCCTCCACAACCACAACATTGGTCGACGAGCCAATATTTGCTGTTAGATTCCAGTATTTCTTTTCTTACCCAAGTCTGAATGATGTAGGTATAGTGAAAGTAAATATGGGCCAGCAGCACTATAATCTAGGGTAATGTACACCACATCCAACACCTCCACAGTCTCAACAACTCACATTGTTCAGACTTATCATCAAATAACATTTTTTCCATGGATCCTCATAACAGACAGCTGTTTCTAACTCGTCCCTGAACTGGACCCAGCCACATTAATACTCTGGCTACAAGAGCAGGTGAGAGGCTGGGAACCCGGCAGCGAGTAACTCACCTCCCGACTCCCCAAAGCCTGTCCACCATCTACAAGGCACAAGGTCAGGGGTGTGAGGGAATATTCTCCACTTGCCTGGATGAGTGCGGCTCCAACAACACTCAAGAAGCTCGACTCCATCCAGGACAAAGCAGCCGCTTGATTGCTACCCCTTCCACAAACATTCAAACCCACCAGCACTGATGAACAGGGGCAGCCGTGTGTATCATCTACAGGATGCACTGCAATAACTCACCAAGGTTCCTTAGGCAGCAGCTTCCAAACCCACGACCACTAACATCGAAAAGGGCAAAGGCACCTGGAGGTTCCACTCCAAGTCATTCACTACCCAATATCGCCCTTCCTTCACTGTCACTGGGTCAGAATCCAGGATCTCCCTCCCTAACAGCACAATGAGTGCACCTACACCTCAGAGTGCAGGTTCAACAAGGAAGTTCACAACCAACTTCACAAAGGCAATTATGGATGCGAACTTAATTTTAGCCCAGCCAGTCAGATCCCAGGAATGAAAAAGATAATCCCTAATATTCCTGTTACCCTGGGAGAGTGGCTCACATTTCCCCAACTCCCCCTGAGAGAGGTTCCACTCCCCGAGAGAGAGGTTCCACAATCCCCCCCCCCCCCCCCCCCCCCGAGAGAGGGTCCACAATCCCCCCCCCCCCCCCGAGAGAGGATCCACAATCCCCCCCCCACCCCCGAGAGAGGGTCCACAATCCCCCCCCCCCCCCCGAGAGAGGGGTCCACAATCCCCCCCCCCCCCCGAGAGAGGGTCCACAACCCCCCCCCCCCCCCGCGAGAGGGTCCACAATCCCCCCCCACCCCGCGAGAGGGTCCACAATCCCCCCCACCCCGAGAGAGGGTCCACAACCCCCCCCGAGAGAGGGTCCACAACCCCCCCCACCCCCGAGAGAGGGTCCACAATCCCCCCCCCCCGAGAGAGGATCCACAATCCCCCACCCCGAGAGAGGGTCCACAATCCCCCACCCCGAGAGAGGGTCCACATCCCCCACCCCGAGAGAGGGTCCACAACCCCCCCCCCACCCCGAGAGAGGGTCCACAACCCCCCCCACCCGAGAGAGGGTCCACAATCCCCCCCCCCCCCGAGAGAGGGTCCACAATCCCCCCACCGCGAGAGAGGGTCCACAATCCCCCCCACCCCGAGAGGGTCCACAATCCCCCCCCCCCCGAGAGAGGATCCACAATCCCCCCCCCCCCGAGAGAGGGTCCCACAACCACCCACCCCCACCCCGAGAGAGGGTCCACAATCCCCCCCCACCACCGGCAGAGGATCCACAAAACCCCCCCCCCCCTCGCCTGAGAGAGGGTCCACAATCCCACCCCCCCGATAGAGAGGGTCCCACAATCCCCCCCACCCCGAGAGAGGATCCACAAACCCCCCCCACCCCGAGAGAGGGTCCACAATCCCCCCCCCCCCGAGAGAGGATCCACAAACCCCCCCCACCCCGAGAGAGGGTCCACAATCCCCCCCCACCCCGAGAGAGGATCCACAAACCCCCCCCCACCCCGAGAGAGGGTCCACAATCCCGCCCCACCCCGAGAGAGGGTCCACAATCCCCCCCCCCCCCGCGAGAGGGTCCACAATACCCCCCCCCCACGAGAGAGGGTGAGAGAGAGAGAGAGGGTCCACAATCCCCCCCACTCCCCCGAAAGAGGGTCCACAATCCCCCCCCCCCCCAACAATCCCAGTCACCCGAGGGAATGGTCACTCTGTGTCTCTCTCTCTGTCTCTCTCTGTCTCTCTCTCTCTGTGTCTGTCTGTGTCTCTCTCTCTTCACCGCCTCAGGACCCCTGCTCGTCAGGCACCTCATCGGCCCGCTCATTGCCTGCAACCACCGCCGACCAGCCAGGGGCCTTCCAACACCAGCTACAGCTCGCCTCCATCACGCTCGACCAGCCCGGGACCCACCAGCCGCAGCTCCCCCTCCATCACGCTCGACCAGCCCGGGACCCACCAGCTACAGCTCCCCTCCATCACGCTCGACCAGCCCGGGACCCACCAGCTACAGCTCGCCTCCATCACGCTCCACCAGCCCGGGACCCACCAACACCAGCTACAGCTCGCCTCCATCACGCTCGACCAGCCCGGGACCCACCAGCTACAGCTCGCCTCCATCACGCTCGACCAGCCCGGGGCCCTCCAGCTACAGCTCGCCTCCATCACGCTCCACCAGCCCGGGACCCACCAACACCAGCTACAGCTCGCCTCCATCACGCTCCACCAGCCCGGGACCCTCCAGCCACAGCTCCCCTCCATCACGCTCCACCAGCCCGGGACCCACCAGCTACAGCTCGCCTCCATCACGCTCGACCAGCCCGGGGCCCTCCAGCCGCAGCTCCCCTCCATCACGCTCGACCAGCCCGGGACCCACCAGCTACAGCTCCCCTCCATCACGCTCGACCAGCCCGGGACCCACCAGCTACAGCTCGCCTCCATCACGCTCGACCAGCCCGGGGCCCACCAGCTACAGCTCGCCTCCATCACGCTCGACCAGTCCCGGCCACACAACCACGTCGACGACGGTAAAGGTCGATGGGCACAAGACATCCTGCCTTCATGACTCCGGGAGCACAGAGAGCTTCATCCACCCCGATACGGTAAGGCGCTGCTCCCTCGCGGTACACCCCATCATACAACAAATCTCCCTGGTCTCAGGATCCCACTCCGTGGCGATCCGGGGGTACTGCACCACCACCCTCACCATCCAGGGTGTAGGGTTCAGCAACTTCCGGCTCTCCGTCCTCCCCAACCTCTCCTTGCTACTCGGCCTGGACTTCCAGTGCAACCTCCAAAGTCTCACTCTGAAATTCGGCGGGCCCCTACCACCCCTTACTGTCTGCGGTCTCACGACCCTTAAGGTCAACCCGCCTTCTCTGTTTGCAAACCTCACCCCGGATTGCAAACCCATCGCCACCAGGAGCAGACGGTACAGCGCCCAGGACAGGACTTTAATCAGGTCTGAGGTCCAGCGGCTGCTGTGGGAGGGTATCATCGAGGCCAGCAACAGCCCTGGAAGAGTCCAAGTGGTAGTTGTGAAAACTGGGGAGAAACACAGGATGGTCGTTGACTACAGTCAGACCATCATAGAATATAGAACAGTCGAGGGAGAAGGGCCTGTTCTATGCAGTAACGCAGCTCGACGCGTACCCCTTCCCACACATATCGGTCAATGGTCAATCAGATTGCACAGTCTTCTCGACAGTGGACCTGAAATCTGCCTACCACCAGCTCCCATTCGCAAGGCGGACCGCCCGTACACTGCGTTCGAAGCAGACAGCCGCCTTTATCACTTCCTTAGGGTTCCCTTCGGCGTCAGTAATGGGGTCTCAGTCTTCCAACGAGAGATGGACCGAATGGCTGACCGGTACAGACTGCGGGCCACCTTCCCGTACCTGGATAAAATCACTATCTGCAGCCATGACCAGCAGGACCACGATGCCAACCTTTCCAAATTCCTCCACACCGCCAAACTCCTCAACCTCAACCTAACGTACAACAAGGAGAAGTGCGTATTCAGCACCAACCACTTAGCCATCCTTGGCTATGTGGTGCAAAACGGATTTCTAGGGCCCGACCCTGATCGCATGCGCCCCCTCATGGAACTCCCCCTCCCCCACTGCCCCAAGGCCCTCACATGATGCCTGGCGTTTGTGGTGAATGTGATTCACACTATATATAGTTGCCAATATCACTCCATGTATATATGTTCGTTATCTACCCATTGTAAGTGCAGTTGCACTATCCGACCACCGGGGGGAGTTGCTCTGGGAGTACGCGAGAGTTTGTACTGGGCTCCTCCCTTGGCTCCGCCCAGGACTCCTCCCCCTGGGACCGATGTATAAAGATCAGTGCCTTAGAGCCAGCCTGCCAGTTCACCTGAAGTTCAACGACGAATAGGCTGGCTCTATTGTGAGTGTATTAAAGCCTCTGTTCAGATCCAACTACACGTGTTCGCTCAATTGATGGTTCCATCAATTTAATACATTTAAGAAGCTGCCGAAGTAAAAGCATGGAATCCGCTCTAAAACCAGGACGTCTAGAACTCGATCCGCAGGATACAGAGGCGAAAGAAACCTTCTGCCACTGGCTGAAATGTTTTAAGGCCTACCTGGCCGAAATCAGCACCGCTGAAACTACGGAGGAACAAAAGCTCAGCCTACTGCATGCGAGGGTCAGCCACAGAATTTCTACACAACTAAATCCAGCCGCTTCCTACACCGCAGCGCTGGCGATTTTGGACAAAATGTATATTAGGCCCATGAACGAGGTCTTTGCCCGCCATGTGCTCACGACTCGCCGACAACGGGCTACTGAAACTTTAGCTGAATTTGCACGCGAGTTGAACAATCTCTCAAATGACTGCAATTACCAGGCCGTAACCGCGGCCGAACATAGGGAGCTTGCTGTGCGGGATGTTTTTGTAGCGGGCCTTCGATCTAGCTATGTACACCAGAGACTATTAGAAAATGGGGCCCAGGGCTTAGAGACTACCGTAGAGGCTGCTATCACAATGGAAGTTTCCTTCTGCAGCCTCAACTCGTTTCCCGCGGACCTCGCTAACCCCGCATGGGCCCCCGACCTGAGGACCCCCCAAGCCTGTGCCGCAAGGCCCCCCAGCTATCGCACTGCCGCAGCCGGCCGCCCTACTGTCCCAGTCAACTACTCAAACTATCCAGCTGCTCCAGCTAATTACTCAGCTCCCCCAGCCAGCTACTCAGCTCCCCAAACCAGTTATTCAACTGCTCCAGCCTGCCACTACTCAGCTCCCCAAACCAGTTATTCAGCAGCCCCAGCCTGCCACTATTCAGCTCCCCAAACCAGTTATTCAACTGCTCCAGCCTGCCGCTATTCAGCTCCCCAAACCAGTTATTCAGCTGCCCCAGCCTGCCACTATTCAGCTCCCCAAACCAGTTATTCAGCAGCCCCAGCCTGCCACTATTCAGCTCCCCAAACCAGTTATTCAACTGCTCCAGCCTGCCGCTATTCAGCTCCCCAAACCAGTTATTCAACTGCTCCAGCCTGCCACTATTCAGCTCCCAAACCAGTTATTCAACTGCTCCAGCCGGCCACTATTCAGCTCCCCAAACCAGTTATTCAACTGCTCCAGCCGGCCACTATTCAGCTCCCCAAACCAGTTATTCAGCAGCCCCAGCCTGCCACTATTCAGCTCCCCAAACCAGTTATTCAACTGTTCCAGCCTGCCACTATTCAGCTCCCCAAACCAGTTATTCAACTGCTCCAGCCTGCCACTATTCAGCTCCCCAAACCAGTTATTCAACTGCTCCAGCCTGCCACTATTCAGCTCCCCAAACCAGTTATTCAACTGCTCCAGCCTGCCGCTATTCAGCTCCCCAAACCAGTTATTCAACTGCTCCAGCCTGCCACTATTCAGCTCCCAAACCAGTTATTCAACTGCTCCAGCCGGCCACTATTCAGCTCCCCAAACCAGTTATTCAACTGCTCCAGCCGGCCACTATTCAGCTCCCCAAACCAGTTATTCAGCAGCCCCAGCCTGCCACTATTCAGCTCCCCAAACCAGTTATTCAACTGCTCCAGCCTGCCACTATTCAGCTCCCCAAACCAGTTATTCAACTGCTCCAGCCTGCCACTATTCAGCTCCCCAAACCAGTTATTCAGCAGCCCCAGCCTGCCACTATTCAGCTCCCCAAACCAGTTATTCAGCAGCCCCAGCCTGCCACTATTCAGCTCCCCAAACCAGTTATTCAGCAGCTCCAGCCTGCCACTATTCAGCTCCCCAAACCAGTTATTCAGCAGCCCCAGCCTGCCACTATTCAGCTCCCAAACCAGTTATTCAACAGCCCCAGCCGGCCACTATTCAGCTCCCCAAACCAGTTATTCAACTGCTCCAGCCTGCCACTATTCAGCTCCCCAAACCAGTTATTCAGCAGCCCCAGCCTGCCACTTCTGTGGACAAAGCCAGCACCCGCGGCAGCGCTGCTCAGCCCAATCCGCGACCTGCAGCAGCTGCGGGAAGAAAGGCCACTATGCTAAAGTGTGCCTCGGCAGAAAGGCCCCAGCCCTCAACACCCCAACAGTCCAAAAACATTGCCCCCAGCACCAGTAGGCCCGCGGGGCCCGAAACGCTGCGGCCTACGCTCATGCTCCGCCCCCTCCTGCCACGTGCGATCCATGGGGGCCGCCATCTTGGCAAACCTCCACCACGCAGCCGGCCACGTGCGATCCATGGGGGCCGCCATCTTGGCAAACCTCCACCATGCGGCCGGCCACGTGCGATCCATGGGGGCTGCCATCTTGGACGGCATCTTCATCACCACCCTCCACGTGCGATCCACGGGCCCTAGCTGCCTCCCCAGACTCAAACAGCTCATCGGAGGAGTACGACCTCCCCGGGCAGTCACCACATGGCCCGCAACTCAGCGCAGTGTTCCTGCATCAAGCTCGCCAGAACGCAGCGGCATCTACTCGACAGGATGCCCGATCGGAAGAATTCGACTCCCCGGGGCACCCACCACGCGGCCCGCAACACAACACGGTCACCCTCGACCAATCTCGCCCCAAGCATCTGAAAAATTCGATGACGGAGGTCCAGATCAACGGGTACAACACGTCGTGCCTCTTCGACTCCGGGAGCACAGAGAGCTTCATACACCCAGAGCTGGTAAGACGCTGTTCCCTCCCTATTTATCCCGTCAACCAAACTATCGCCCTCGCTTCGGGCTCCCATTCCATCCAAATCCAAGGCCGCACTACAGCAACGCTAACGATTCGAGGCGCTAGCTATTCCAAATTTAAACTGTATGTCTTGCCCGACCTCTGCGCGCCACTCCTCTTAGGCTTGGATTTCCAATGTAACCTCAACAGTCTCACCCTCAGCTTCGGCGGGCCCCTGCCCCCACTCACTATCTGCAGCCTCGCCACAGCTGCGCATCGCCCCCCCCCTCCTCTCTTCGCCAACCTCACCCCGGATTGCAAACCGGTAGCCACCCGCAGCAGGCGGTACAGCCTGCAGGATAGGGTATTTATCAGAACTGGAGGTCCGAAGGCTGCTCAGTGAGGGGATCATAGAGGCCAGTAACAGTCCCTGGAGAGCTCAGGTGGTGGTCGTCAAGACCGGGGAGAAAATTCCGTATGGTCGTC
>NC_052147.1:680115-842948 GCF_902713615.1 Scyliorhinus canicula
CCTCACCCTCCCCCACTGACCCTCACCCTCCCCCACTGACCCTCACCCTCCCCCACTGACCCTAACCCTCCCCCACTGACCCTAACCCTAACCCTCCCTCACTGACCCTAACCCTCCCCCACTGACCCTAACCCTCCCCCACTGACCCTAACCCTCCCCCACTGACCCTCACCCTCCCCCACTGACCCTCACCCTCCCCCACTGACCCTCACCCTCCCCCACTGACCCTCACCCCTCCCCCACTGACCCTCACCCTCCCCCACTGACCCTCACCCTCCCCCACTGACCCTAACCCTCCCCACTAACCCTAACCCTCCCCCACTAACCCTAACCCTCCCCCACTGACCCTAACCCTCCCCCACTGACCCTAACCCTAACCCCTCCCCAACTGACCCTCACCCTCCCCCACTGACCCCTAACCCTCCCCCACTGACCCTAACCCTCCCCCACGACCCTCACCCTCCCCCATGACCCTCACCCTCCCCCACTGACCCTAACCCCTCCCCCCACTGACCCTAACCCTCCCCCACTGACCCTAACCCTTCCCCCACTGACCCTAACCCCTCCCCCACTGACCCTCACCCTCCCACACTGACCCTCACCCTCCCCCACTGACCCTCACCCTCCCCCACTGACCCTAACCCTCCCCCACTGACCTTAACCCTAACCCTCCCCCACTGACCCTAACCCTCCCCCACTGACCCTCACCCTCCCACACTGACCCTCACCCTCCCCCACTGACCCTCACCCCTCCACACTGACCCCTCACCCTTCCCCCATGACCCTAACCTCCCCACTGACCCTAACCTCCACCACTGACACTAACCCTCCCCCACTGACCCTAACCCTCCCCCACGACCCTAACCCTCCCCCCACTGACCCTAACCCACTGACCCTAACCCTCCCCCACTGACCCTAACCCCTCCCCCACTGACCCTAACCCTCCCCCACTGACCCTAACCCTCCCCCACTGACCCTAACCCTCCCCCACTGACCCTAACCCTCCCCCACTGACCCTAACCCTCCCCCCACTGACCCTAACCCTCCCCCACTGACCCTAACCCTCCCCCACTGACCCTAACCCTCCCCACTGACCCTAACCCTCCCCCACTGACCCTAACTCTATCCATTGATCCTGAACCTCAAACATTGACCCTAAAGCCTAACCCCTGACCCTAAAGCCTAACCCCTGACCCAAAACCCGAACCACTGACCCTAACCACTGACTCTAAACTCCAATCACTGACCCTAACCCTAAGCCCCAACCACTGACCCTAAACCCCAACCACTGACCCTAAACCCTAACCTCCAACCCTAAACCCCAACCACTGACCCTAACCCTAAACCCCAACCACTGACCCTAAACCCTAACCTCCAACCCTAAACCCCAACCACTGACCCTAACCCTAAACCCCAACCACTGACCCTAAACCCTAACCTCCAACCCTAAACCCCAACCACTGACCCTAACCCTAAACCCCAACCACTGACCCTAAACCCTAACCTCCAACCCTAAACCCCAACCACTGACCCTAAACCCTAACCTCCAACCCTAAACCCCAACCACTGACCCTAACCCTAAACCCAACCACTGACCCTAAACCCTAACCTCCAACCCTAAACCCCAACCACTGACCCTAACCCTAAACCCCAACCACTGACCCTAAACCCTAACCTCCAACCCTAAACCCCAACCACTGACCCTAAACCCTAACCTCCAACCCTAAACCCCAACCACTGACCCTAACCCTAAACCCCAACCACTGACCCTAAACCCTAACCTCCAACCCTAAACCCCAACCACTGATCCTAACCCTAAACCCCAACCACTGACCCTAAACCCTAACCTCCAACCCTAAACCCCAACCACTAACCCTAAACCCCAACCACTGACCCTAAACCCTAACCTCCAACCCTAAACCCCAACCACTGACCCTAAACCCTAACCCTAAACCCCAACCACTGACCCTAACCCTAAACCCCAACCACTGACCCTAAACCCTAACCTCCAACCCTAAACGCCAACCACTGACCCTAAACCCTAACCCTAAACCCCAACCACTGACCCTAAACCCTAACCTCCAACCCTGACCACTGACCCTAAACCCCAACCACTGACCCTAACCTCTAACCCTAAACCCCAACCACTGACCCTAAACCCTAACCTCCAACCCTAAACCCCAAACACTGACCCTAAACCCTAACCTCCAACCCTAAACCCCAACCACTGACCCTAACCTCTAACCCTAAACCCCAACCACTGACCCTAAACTCCAACCCTAAACCCCAACCACTGACCCTAAACCCTAACCTCCAACCCTGACCTCTGACCCTAAACCCCAACCACTGACCCTAAACCCTAACCTCCAACCCCAACCACTGACCCTAAACCCTAACCTCCAACCCTAAACCCCAACCACTGACACTAACCTCTAACCCTAAACCCCAACCACTGACCCTAACCTCTAACCCTAAACCCTAACCACTGACCCTAAACTCCAACCCTAAACCCCAACCACTGACCCTAAACCCTAACCTCCAACCCTGATTACTCTCATAATCTATCTTACTCTTCTTTATAGCTTTTTTAGTAGCTTTTTGTTGCCCCTTAAATATTTCCCAGTCCTCTAGTCTCCCACCAATCTTTGCCACTTTGTATGCTCTTTCCTTCAATTTGATACTCTCCCTTATTTCCTTAGATATCCACAGTCGATTTTCCCTCTTTCTACCGTCTTTCCTTATTGTGGGTATAAACCTTTGCTGAGCACTGTGAAAAATCGCTTGGAAGGTTCTCCACTGTTCCTCAACTGTTCCACCATAAAGTCTTTGCTCCCAGTCTACCTTAGCTAGTTCTTCTCTCATCCCATTGTAATCTCCTTTGTTTAAACACAAAACACTAGTATTTGATTTTACTTTCTCACCCTCCAACTGTATTTTAAATTCCACCATATTGTGATCGGTCCTTCCAAGAGGATCCCTAACTATGAGATCATGAATCAATCCTGTCTCATTACACAGGACAAATCTAGGACCGCTTGTTCCCTCGTAGGTTCCATTACATACTGTTCTAGGAAACTATCGTGGATACATTCTATAAACTCCTCCTCAAGGTTGCCTTGACCGACCTGGTTAAACCAATCGACATGTAGATTAAAATCCCCCATGATAACTGCTGTACCATTTCTACATGCATCAGTTATTTCTTTGTTTATTGCCTGCCCCACCATATCGTTACTATTTGGTGGCCGATAGACTACTCCTATCAGTGACTTTTTCGCCTTACTATTCCTGATTTCCACCCAAATGGATTCAACCTTATCCTCCATAGCACCGATGTCATCCCTTACTATTGCCCGGATGTCATCCTTAAATAACAGAGCAACACCACCTCCCTTACCATCCACTCTGTCCTTCCGAATAGTTTGATACCCTCGGATATTTAACTCCCAGTCGTGACCATCCTTTAACCATGTTTCAGTAATGGCCACTAAATCATAGTCATTCACAATGATTTGCGCCATCAACTCATTTACTTTATTCCGAATACTACGAGCAGTCAGGTAAAGTACACTTATGTTGGGTTTTTTTACCTCTGTTTTGAATCTTAACATCTCCAGTTTTACTCCTTTTAGTATTACTGGGCCTATTCACTGAGCTCCCCTCAGTCACTGTACCTTGTACTGTCGCCCTTTTTGATTTTTGACTATGTCTTCTCTGTCTTGCACTTTCCCCCTTACTTCCTTTTGCTTCTGTCCCTGTTTTACTACCTTCCAACTTCCTGCATCGGTCCCATCCCCCTGCCACATTAGTTTATACCCTCCCCAACAGCTCTAGCAAACACCCCCCCTAGGACATCGGTTCCAGTCCTGCCCAGGTGCAGACCGTCCAGTTTGTACTGGTCCCACCTCCCCAGAACCGGTCCCAATGCCCCAGGAATTTGAATCCCTCCCTCTTGCACCATCTCTCGAGCCACGCATTCATCCTATTTATCTTGACATTCCTACTCTGACTAGCTTGTGGCACTGGTAGCAATCCTGAGATTACTACCTTTGAGGTCCTACGTTTTAGTTTAACTCCTAACTCCCTGAATTCAGCTTGTAGGACCTCATCCCGTTTTTTACCTATATCGTTGGTGCCTAAGTGCACCACGACGGCTGGCTGTTCACCCTCCCTCCCCAGAATGTCCTGCAGCCGCTCCGAGACATCCTTGACCCTTGCACCAGGGAGGCAACATACCATCCTGGAGTCTCGATTGCGTCCACAGAACCACCTGTCTATTCCCCTTACTGTTGAATCCCCGATCACTATAGCCCTGCCATTTTTCTTCCTGCCCTGCTGCGCAGCAGAGCCAGCCACGGTGCCATGAACCTGGCTTCTGCTGCCTTCAACAGTATCCAAAGCGGTATATCTGTTTTGCAGGGAGATGACCGCAGGGGACACCTGCACTGCCTTCCTACTCTTGCTCTTTCTTTTGGTCACCCATTTTCTATCTCCCTCGTTAATTTTCACCTACGGTGTGACCAACTCGCTAAACGTGCTATCCACGACCTCCTCAGCATCGCGGATGCTCCAAAGTGAGTCCATCCGCAGCTCCAGAGCTGTCAAGTGGTCTAACAGGAGCTGCAACTGAACACACTTCTTGCACGTGAAAGAGCCAGGGACAGTGGACGTGTCCCTGAGCTCCCACATCTCACACGAGGAGCATGACATGGGTCTGGGATCTCCTGCCACGTCTTAAATCTTAGGTAAACTTATACAACAACAATTTCAAATTAAAAATAAATAAATTAGTCAATGAAAAGAAAAACTACTTACCAGTCACTTTCCAGGGTTAAAAAGAACCTCCGAAAAAGCACCTTCTCTCACTCTGCACCGAAGCACTCTAACCTCTGACCTTAAACCCTAACCAATGACGCTAAACCCTAATCACTGACCCTAAACACTAACCACTGATCCTAAACCCTAACCACTGACCCTAAACCCTAACCACTGACCCTAACCACTGACCCTGAATCTAATCACTTGTAGAAGTGGATTTCATTTGAAACTTCGCTGATAGGGTTAATATAACAGTTCTGAAAAGCTCTGTGAAAAAGATGTCAACAGGTCAAGGGATGAAATAAAGGGAGCGTGTTCTGACCGGCATCTGTGAAAGCAGAGATGTCAGAAGGTCATGGGATGGAAAAAGGGGAGTGTGGCTTTAGTACTATTTAATGTTCTGACCCGCATCTGTGAAAGCAGAGAAAAAGTCAAAGAATGGAATGAATGGGAAGCGTTACTTTATTGCGGAGATAGCGCAATTAAGCTCGTTTGACCAGTTGAAACAAATAAACATTGGCCATGGGATACAAAAACCTTTGTAACAATATTAATAGTGACTTGTGCTAATGATTATGTCAAAATAACCTCCCGACCTCGAAGAATAATTCCATATATGTACATGTTCTGGATCCTTGCCAAATCATAGGTGTATCTAGGAATTTAAGGGGACCACCCCTAAGCTGTAAAATGTATAAAAATACAGTCCTTATTCTGGGATTTTGGCACTTCTCGAAGGTAGTTACCCGACTGCTTAGAGATTTGTCCCGGCCGTGAATAAACGAATATTCGTTACTGACGTGTTCTAGTGTTTTACTTCTGGACTGACGATCAGATACGTGAAAGCGCAATTCACACACTGACCCTAAACCCTAACCACTGACCCTAAACCCTATTCACTGACCCTAAACACTAACCACTGACCCTAACCCTAACCACTGACCCTGAATCCTAATCACTGACCCCAGACCCTAACCATTGACCCTGAATCTAATCACTGACCCTAAACCCTAACCACTGACCCTAAACCCTAATCACTGACACTAACCACTGACCTAACCACTGACCCTGAATACTAATCGCTGACCACAGACCCTAACCACTGACCCTGAATCCTAATCACTGACCCTAACCCCTGACCCTAAACCCTAATCACTAACCCTAAACCCTAACCACTGACCCTAAACCCTAACCACTGACCCTAAACCCTAACCACTGACCCTAAACCCTAACCACTGACCCTAAACCCTAATCACTGACCCTAAACCCTAACCTCTGACCCTAAACCCTAACCACTGACCCTAACCCTATTCACTGACCATAAACCCTAACCTCTGACCCTAACCACTGACCCTAAACCCTAACCACTGAACCTAAACCCTAACTACTGACCCTAAACCCTACTCTCTGACCCTAACCACTGACCCTAACCTCTGACCCTGAACACTGAACCTAAACCCTAACCACTGACCCAAACCCTAACCACTGACCCTAAACCCTAACCACTGACACTAAACTCGGACCCTAAACCCGAATCACTGACCCTGAATCCTAATCACTGACCCTGAATCCTAATCTTAAACACTGACCTTAAATCCTAATCTTATACACTGACCCTAAAACCAAATCTTAACTCTGACCCTAAATCCTAATCTTAAACACTGACCTTAAATCCTAATCTTAAACACTGACCTTAAATCCTAATCTTAAACACTGACCCTAAAGCCAAATCTTAAACACTGACCCTAAACCCTAATCACTGACCCTGAATCCTAATCATTTTTTTTAATAAATTTTTTTATTGAGTTTTCATGTTTTATATATGACAAGTTACAAATTGTTAGAGAGAGAAAAAAAAAAGACACAAAAATTTAACATGTATATTTACAGGTAAGCATCTTTATAACAACAATTGTGGCCGCCCCCTTTAGCCGGCATACATATTCTACATTCCCCAATATGGCCGAGGCACATGTTTATAGGCATTTATTTATAGTTTGGTTTTGGGCCTTAGCTAATCTTAAACACTGACCCTAAACCCTAATCACCGACCCTGAATCCTAATCTTAAACACTGACTTTAAATCCTAATGTTAAACACTGACCCTAAATCCTAATCTTAAACACTGACCTTAAATCCTAATCTTAAACACTGACCCTAAATGCTAATCTTAAACACTGATCCTAAATCTTAATCTTATACACTGACCCTAAAACCAAATCTTAAACACTGACCCTCAATCCTAATCTTAAACACTGACCTTAAATCCTAATGTTAAACACTGACCCTAAATCCTAATCTTAAAGACTGACCCTAAATCCTAATCTTAAACACTGACCTTAAATCCTAATCTTATACACAGACCCTAAATCCTAATCTTATACACTGACCCTGAACCCTAATCTTAAACACTGATCTTAAATCCTAATCTTAAACACTGACCTTAAATCCTAATCTTAAACACTGACCCTAAATCATAATCTTAAACACTGACCCTAAATCCTAATCTTAAACACTGACCTTAAATCCTAATCTTAAACACTGACCCTAAATCCTAATCTTAATCACTGATCTTAAATCCTAATCTTAAACACTGACCTTAAATCCTAATCTTAAACACTGACCTTAAATCCTAATCTTATACGTTGACCCTGAATCCTAATCGTAAACACTGATCTTAAATCCTAATCTTAAACACTGATCTTAAATCCTAATCTTAAACACTGACCCTAAACCCTAATCTTAAACACTGACCCTAAATCCTAATCTTAAACACTGATTTTAAATCCTAATCTTAAACACTGACCCTAAATCCTAATCTTAAACACTGACCTTAAATCCTAATCTTAAACACTGACCTTAAATCCTAATCTTAAACACTGACCCTAAATGCTAATCTTAAACACTGATCCTAAATCTTAATCTTATACACTGACCCTAAAACCAAATCTTAAACACTGACCCTCAATCCTAATCTTAAACACTGACCTTAAATCCTAATGTTAAACACTGACCCTAATCCTAATCTTAAAGACTGACCCTAAATCCTAATCTTAAACACTGACCTTAAATCCTAATCTTATACACAGACCCTAAATCCTAATCTTATACACTGACCCTGAATCCTAATCTTAAACACTGATCTTAAATCCTAATCTTAAACACTGACCTTAAATCCTAATCTTAAACACTGACCCTAAATCCTAATCTTAAACACTGACCCTAAATCCTAATCTTAAACACTGACCTTAAATCCTAATCTTAAACACTGACCCTAAATCCTAATCTTAAACACTGACCTTAAATCCTAATCTTAAACACTGACCTTAAATCCTAATCTTATACGTTGACCCTGAATCCTAATCGTAAACACTGATCTTAAATCCTAATCTTAAACACTGACCTTAAATCCTAATCTTAAACACTGACCTTAAATCCTAATCTTAAACACTGACCCTGAATCCTAATCTTAAACACTGATCTTAAATCCTAATCTTAAACACTGACCTTAAATCCTAATCTTAAACACTGACCCTAAATCCTAATCTTATACACCTACCCTAAAACCAAATCTTAAACACTGACCCTAAATCCTAATCTTAAACACTGACTTTAAATCCTAATCTTAAACACTGACCCTAAATCCTAATCTTAAACACTGACCTTAAATCCTAATCTTAAACACGGACCTTAAATCCTAATCTTAAACACGGACCTTAAATCCTAATCTTAAACACTGACCCTGAATCCTAATCTTAAACACTGATCTTAAATCCTAATCTTAAACGCGGACCTTAAATCCTAATCTTAAACACTGACCTTAAATCCTAATCTTATACACCTACCCTAAAACCAAATCTCAAACACTTACCCTAAATCCTAATCTTAAACACTGACCTTAAATCCTAATATTAAACACTGACCTTAAATCCTAATCTTAAACACTGACCCTGAATCCTAATCTTAAACACGGACCTTAAATCCTAATCTTAAACACTGGCCCTAAATCCTAATCTTATACACCTACCCTAAAACCAAATCTTAAACAATGACCCTAAATTCTAATCTTAAACACTGACCCTAAATCCTAATCTTAAACACTGACCTTAAATCCTAATCTTATACGTTGACCCTGAATCCTAATCGTAAACACTGATCTTAAATCCTAATCTTAAACACTGATCTTAAATCCTAATCTTAAACACTGACCCTAAACCCTAATCTTAAACACTGACCCTAAATCCTAATCTTAAACACTGATTTTAAATCCTAATCTTAAACACTGACCCTAAATCCTAATCTTAAACACTGACCTTAAATCCTAATCTTAAACACTGACCTTAAATCCTAATCTTAAACACTGACCCTAAATGCTAATCTTAAACACTGATCCTAAATCTTAATCTTATACACTGACCCTAAAACCAAATCTTAAACACTGACCCTCAATCCTAATCTTAAACACTGACCTTAAATCCTAATGTTAAACACTGACCCTAATCCTAATCTTAAAGACTGACCCTAAATCCTAATCTTAAACACTGACCTTAAATCCTAATCTTATACACAGACCCTAAATCCTAATCTTATACACTGACCCTGAATCCTAATCTTAAACACTGATCTTAAATCCTAATCTTAAACACTGACCTTAAATCCTAATCTTAAACACTGACCCTAAATCCTAATCTTAAACACTGACCCTAAATCCTAATCTTAAACACTGACCTTAAATCCTAATCTTAAACACTGACCCTAAATCCTAATCTTAAACACTGACCTTAAATCCTAATCTTAAACACTGACCTTAAATCCTAATCTTATACGTTGACCCTGAATCCTAATCGTAAACACTGATCTTAAATCCTAATCTTAAACACTGACCTTAAATCCTAATCTTAAACACTGACCTTAAATCCTAATCTTAAACACTGACCCTGAATCCTAATCTTAAACACTGATCTTAAATCCTAATCTTAAACACTGACCTTAAATCCTAATCTTAAACACTGACCCTAAATCCTAATCTTATACACCTACCCTAAAACCAAATCTTAAACACTGACCCTAAATCCTAATCTTAAACACTGACTTTAAATCCTAATCTTAAACACTGACCCTAAATCCTAATCTTAAACACTGACCTTAAATCCTAATCTTAAACACTGACCTTAAATCCTAATCTTAAACACGGACCTTAAATCCTAATCTTAAACACTGACCCTGAATCCTAATCTTAAACACTGATCTTAAATCCTAATCTTAAACGCGGACCTTAAATCCTAATCTTAAACACTGACCTTAAATCCTAATCTTATACACCTACCCTAAAACCAAATCTCAAACACTTACCCTAAATCCTAATCTTAAACACTGACCTTAAATCCTAATATTAAACACTGACCTTAAATCCTAATCTTAAACACTGACCCTGAATCCTAATCTTAAACACGGACCTTAAATCCTAATCTTAAACACTGGCCCTAAATCCTAATCTTATACACCTACCCTAAAACCAAATCTTAAACAATGACCCTAAATTCTAATCTTAAACACTGACCCTGAATCCTAATCTTAAACACTGACCTTAAATCCTAATCTTAAACACTGACCTTAAATCCTAATCTTAAACACTGACCCTGAATCCTAATCTTATACACTGACCCTAAATCCTAACCTTATACGCTGACCCTAAAACCAAATCTTAAACACTGACCCCAAATCCTAATCTTATATACTGACCCTAATCCTAATCTTAAACACTGACTCTGAATCCTAATCTTATACACTGACCTTAAATCCAAGTTTTATGCACTGCCCTTAAATCGTAAGTAACTTTGTAAAGGACTCGAATTCTCCACTTGGTATGGTCATTGAGCTCAACAAAAACAACAACAAGAAGCGTACCAAAGGCACCAACGTCAACAACAAGAACGACAAAACCAACAACACTGGAACAACGACTGGTACGACATGGTCCAACTCTGCAAATGCAGGACACTGTGCCCCCACCCTAATTGCTGAGAGGCAGTTAACTGTCAGTCACCTGAGGCCTGTTTAGTGGCACAAGGGTCGACATTGTATTCTTCTCTTTGAAGCTTAAGTAGTGTGAGTCACCCTGGTTAGCTGAGGTCTGTATAAAAGACAGACAGAAAGCGCACTGAGTAAGCTTTGCGCCGGTGAAGGAGACAGAGCCTGAATGAGTGAGACACATCCAGAGTGGGAATTGGAACTTGGTAATTTGGTGCAGTGAGGTAATTCAGTGCAGAGTGGGAGAAGGTGCTTTTTTCCTACCATTTTGTTCTCTTTCTTCTGGTCTTTAACTTTTAATCTGCAGGGAGAGAACCAGAGAGCATCCTGGGAAGGTAAGTGACTTTTAGTTTTATATTTATTACCTTTGCAAATTGTGTGTGGGGGAAAACTGACGTGACATCACAGTAAAGCTGTGACCTGATTGGCTGGTTGGAAACCTACATTAAATTTAAAAATTAAACATTGTTAAACTAATTAAACATAATTACTTAATTATAATTTAGAGGGGTATCTAAGCCAGAGATCGGAGAGTACTGTATTTAGCTTTCACATTTATAGTAGAAATCTAGTGCCAGGAAACATATAGTTAACAGTAACTTTTTAAAAAAAATGTAATTTAATTTACTAATTAATTAATGCAATGTCAATTAGAGGGGTGCAGTGCTCTGACTGTGAGATGTGGCAGGTCCGGGAGGCTTCCAGTGTCCCAGATGGCTTCATCTGCAGAAAGTGCACCCAACTGGAGCTCCTCACAGACCGCATGGTTTGGTTGGAGCAGCTGTTGGATGCACTCAGGAGCATGCAGGTGGCGGAAAGCGTCATAGATAGGAGTTATATAAATGTGGTCACACCCAAGGTGCAGGCAGAGAAATGGGTGACCACCAGAAGGGGCAGGCAGTCAGTGCAGGAATCCCCTGTGGTTGTCCCCCTCTCGAACAGGTATATCCCATTGGATACTGTTGGGGGGGAACAGCCTATCAGGGGAAAGCAGCAGCAACCAGAGCCGTGGCACCACGGCTGGCTCTGATGTTCAGCAGGGACGGTCAAAGCTCAGAAGAGCAATAGTCAGGGGCACAGACAGGCGCTTCTGTGGAAGTGAAAGAGACTCCAGGATGGTATGTTGTCTCCCTGGTGCCAGGGTCCAGGATGTCTCCGAACGGGTAGCGGGCATCCTGAAGGGGGAGGACAAATAGGCAGAGGTTGTTGTGCATACTGGTACTAATGACATAGGCAGGATGGGGCATGAGGATGTGCAGCAGGAGTTCAGGGAGCTAGGTAGAAAGTTAAAAGACAGGACCTCCAGGGCTGTAATCTCGGGATTACGCCCTGTGCCATGTGCCAGTGAGGCTAGAAATAGGAAAATAGAGCAGCTAAACACTTGGCTGGTGTATGGGGGAGGGTTTCCGTTATCTGGACCACTGAGAGCTCTTCCGGGGCAGGTGTGACCTGTATAAGAAGGACGGGTTGCATCTAAACTGGAGAGGCATAAATATCCTGGCCGCGAGGTTTGCTGGTGGCACACGGGAGGGTTTAAACTAGTATGGCAGGGGGGTGGGTACCGGAGCAATAGGTCAGAAGGTGAAAGCATTGAGGGAGAACTAGGGAATAGGGCCAGTATGGCTCTGAGGAAAAGCAGACAGGGAGATGTTGCTGAAAACAGTGGGTCTGGTGGCCTGAAGTGCATATGTTTTAATGCAAGAAGTATTACGGTAAGGCAGATGAACGTAGGGCTTGGATTAGTACTTGGAACTATGATGTTGTTGCCATTACAGAGACCTGGTTGAGGGAAGGACAGGATTGGCAGCTAAACGTTCCAGGATTTAGATGTTTCAGGCGGGATAGAGGGGGATGTAAAAGGGGTGGCGGAGTTGTGCTGCTGGTTAGGGAGAATATCACAGCTGTGCTGCGGTAGGACACCTCAGAGGGCAGCGAGGCTATATGGGTAGAGATCAGGAATAAGAAGGGTGCAGTCATAATGTTGGGGGTTTACTACAGGCCACCCAAAAGCCAGCGGGAGATAGAGGAGCAGAAAGGTAGACAGATTTTGGAAATGTGTAAAAACAACAGGGTTGTTGTGATGGGAGACTTCAACTTCCCCAATACTGACTGGGACTCACTTAGTGCTCGGGCCTGGACGGGGCAGAGTTTGCAAGGAGCATCCAGGAGGGCTTCTTAAAACAATATGTAGACAGTCCAACCAGGGAAGGGGCTGTACTGGACCTGGTATTGGGGAATGAGCCCGGCCAGGTGGTAGATGTTAAATGAAAATGAAATGAAATGAAAATGAAAATTGCTTATTGTCACGAGTAGGCTTCAAATGAAGTTACTGTGAAAAGCCCCTAGTCGCCATATTCCGGCGCCTGTTCGGGGAGGCTGTTACAGGAATCGAACCGTGCTGCTGACTTGTCTTGGTCTGCTTTCAAAGCCAGCGATTTAGCCCAGTGAGCTAAACAGCCCCTATGCTGTTTCAGTAGGGGAGCATTTTGGGAACAGTGACCACAATTCAGTAAGTTTTAAAGTGATGGTGGACAAGGATAAGAGTGGTCCTAGGGTGAATGTGCTAAATTGGGGGAAGGCTAATTACAACAATATTAGGCATGAACTGAAGAACCTAGATTGGGGGCGGATGTTTGAGGATAAATCAACATCTGACATGTGGGAGGCTTTCAAATGTCAGTTGAAAGGAATTCAGGACCGGCATGTTCCTGTGCGGAAGGATAAATACAGCAAATTTCAGGAATCTTGGATAATGAGAGATATTGTAGGCCTCGTCAAAAAGAAAAAGGAGGCATTTGTCAGGGCTAGAAGGCTGAGAACAGACGAAGCCTGTGTGGAATATAAGGAAAGTAGGAAGGAACTTAAGCAAGGAGTCAGGAGGGCTAGAAGGCGGTCACGAAAAATCATTGGCAAATAGGGTTAAGGATAATCCCAAGGCTTTCTACATGTACATTAAAAGCAAGAGGGTAGCCAGGGAAAGGGTTGGCCCACTGAAGGACAAGCAAGGGAATCTATATGAATGAAAATTGCTTATTGTCACGAGTAGGCTTCAATGAAGTTACTGTGAAAAGCCCCTAGTCGCCACATTCCGGCGCCTGTCTGGGGAGGCTGGTACGGGAATCGAACCGTGCTGCTGGCCTGCTTGGTCTGCTTTAAAAGCCAGTGATTTAGCCCAGTGAGTTAAACCAGCCCCTATATGTGGAGCCAGAGGAAATGGGCCTTCATTGGCCGGGGCATTGAGTATAAGAATTGGCAAGTCACGTTGCAGCTGTCTAGAACCTTAGTTAGGCCACACTTGGAGTATAGTGTTCAATTCTGGTCGCCACACTACCAGAAGGATGTGGAGGCTTTAGAGAGGGTGCAGAAGAGATTTACCAGGATGTTGCCTGGTATGGAGGGCATTAGTTATGAGGCGAGGTTGAATAAATTTGGTTTGTTCTCACTGGAACGACGGAGGTTGAGGGGCGACCTGATAGAGGTCTATAAAATTATGAGGGGCATAGACAGAGTGGATCGTCAGAGGCGTTTCCCCAGGGTAGAGGGGTCAATTACTAGGGGGCAGAGGTTTAAGGTGCGAGGGGCAAGGTTTAGAGGAAATGTACGAGGCAAGTTTTGTACACAGAGGGTAGTGGGTGCCTGGAACTCACTGCCGGAGGAGGTGGTGGAAGCAGGGACGATAGTGACATTTAAGGGGCATCTTGACAAATACATGAATAAGATGGGAATAGAGGGATACTGACCCCGGAAGTGCAGAAGATTTTAGTTTAGTCGGGCAGCATGGTCGGCACGGGCTTGGAGGGCTGAATGGCCTGTTCCTGTGCTGTACTTTTCTTTGTTCTTTGTGACAGCACAGCTCAAGACAATGGCAAGTGTGCAGATATACCATGGCATGATAACGCATTTTATAAATTCACGTTTGCTACACTACAAACACGTTGGTGCCTATGTGCACCACGACAGCTGGCTGTTCACCCCCCCCCCCCCCCCCCCCCCATAATGTCCTGCAGCCGCTCCGAGACATCCTTGACCCTGGCACCAGGGAGGCAACGTACCATCCTGGAGCCTTGATTGCGTCCGCAGAACCGCCTGTCTATTCCCCTTACGATTGAGTCCCCTATCACTATAGCCCTGCCATTTTTCTTCCTGCCCTGCTGCGCAGCAGAGCCAGCCACGGTGCCATGAACTATTCTTTGATCTTATATCATCATCACTGTCATCATAACTTGTACATGTCATCACTTATCTACCTATTTTGTTCAATTTTCTTTAACCAAGTACAGAAAATATGTAACATGAAAAAAGGGGGATGTTGGTGATTGCATCAGGGTAGATACACAACGGGTTAATGTAAATACACTGCAACTAAGTAAACACTGGAGGGAGCACCAGAGACGTCATGACATGCAGACATACAGCTAATGAACACATAGAATAGGACACGGCCAATGGGCAGTCAAGACACCCAGAGGTGACACTACCACAAGGGGGCATTACAGAACCCATATGTAAGGACAGGGCACACATACTCTGTCTCTTTCCACAGGCGACACTTAGAGAGTAGGACAGGGGCAGATCAGAAGCATCACAGAAGCATGGCTTAGAGCAGACTGGTTAGTTAGACTGAGTTACTATAGCAAGATTAGCAGGAGAGTCAAACTCATAGATAACTGTGCTAATGGTTCAATAAATCACATTGAACTTACTTCAAAGTCTGGAGTATCTTTTGGTCAAAGCTGCATCGAGTTGCAGCCTGTGTTATCCCAGAGTACATAACACAATAACTGGCACACCAAAGACGGATGAGGGATCAATAGTGTGATTCGCATTCCGGATCAAAAGGACGAGGATGTAGCCATCTGGGATGGTCACTTACAAAGGGAAACATGGCCAATGCAGGATCCAGACTAACTCAGAGCTTAAGTGTATATTTGCCACTAGATAACCAGACACGATCGAAACCCCCGGCCGATTTGCATTGTAATGGACCATTTCCCCAGGACAAAGGACTTGTGCTCAGGTATCAGATATGGATACAGACTCATCGGCGCCACTCCCTTCACCCAGGAAGTTCAAACAGCCAAGGTCAATGACCGCTCCAGGACACGCCCAGCCATCAAGGCACCCGCCCCTTTATTGGCTAAAATCGAAGGCAGTGATTGAAGCTGCCGAATTATTGCGTCCAAGGCCAAGGACTGCCCCAAAGAGCGAGAAACCTCAGAGGGTTAAAGAGAGACACTGCCATGTGTTTGGCCCCAGCACACCGGAACTCTCTTGGCCCCGGCTTGTGCCTTCTCCAGAGTCACTTCTCCAGACCCAGCCACGCAAGATCCGAACAAAGGCCTTGTTCCTCTGCATAAAGCCGGGTGGCTGAAGTTAAGTACAGGTTGTTGCAGTGTTAGGTATAATTTAGCTTGTAGTGTTTTATGTTGCATGTCGAAGTAATTCTTGTGTAAATAAACTATCATTGAACTTGAACTAACTAACTGGTTGTTGGGTCTTTGATTGATATCCGGTTAAACGTTGTGGTGGTATCATCTGATACCTGGCAACTCTGAAAGCAATATCATCATTAATAACTTTCAGTATCTAGTTAAAAGGAGCAACATTATTGGCGTCTCCGGTGCAAATTGGCAACATTATTGGTGCCAATTGGCAACAGCAGTCAACGCCCGAGCCTGCTGGAGAGAGCACTCAAACAAGACACAGCCTTCAATTCGAATGTCCTCGACAACATCACGCAACACGAATATGGTGACAACCCGCCTGTGCGGCCCAATGGAGGTCATTGATCTTCTTACGGCACTGGGTGCGATCCTCCTGGCCACTCCCCGATTTGATGGCCGCTGCCACTTCCTCCCAGGCAGCACCAGCTGACCATCCAAGACCCTCAGGGGAACAGGGCATGATGTCTGGCCTCTACCCCATCCAACAATCTGCCCAAGTTGGCATCCCCGAATTGTGGGGCTGGTCTACTGTTGCTCGTTATGCTTTCCTTAATTTGCTGTTTTAATTACCTTTGCTCAAGAGTCGCCAGGTATCTTTCTGATACCACCACAAGGTTCAAAACCGAATACTGATCAAAGACTCGATACACCAGTTAGTAAGTTTTAAATCAATGCTCATTTATTTACACACACAGTCATAGAACATAGAACAGTACAGCACAGAACAGGCCCTTCGGCCCTCAATATTATGCCGAGCAATGATCACCCTACTCAAACCCACATATCCACCCTATACCAGTAACCCAACATCCCCCCCCTTAACATTACTTTTTAGGACACTACGGGCAATTTAGCATGGCCAATCCACCTAACCCGCACATCTTTGGACTGTGGGAGGAAACCGGACCACCCGGAGGAAACCCACGCACACACGGGGAGGACGTGCAGACTCCGCACAGTCAATTATTACTCATGCACAAACTCTACTCACTAAACTACAACTACTACTAAAAGCCTATACGTAGCTTCGGGTGCCCACTCAGTCGGAGGAACAATGGCCGTTGACTGCTGTCTTCGAACTGGTATAGAATAGTAGCGAGGAGCCCCTATTTCATGGCGTGCATTCACCTTAGACTTACTTGGCTGGTGCTTGGCGGGTCTCTCGTCGCTGAGAGCCAAGGCCGAGATGAAGGTGAAGAACAATAGAGCGATCTGTCTTTGGGGGCTCCTCTTTATACCCCAAAGGGTTTTGTGCCCTTCTGGGCGGGCCCTGAACTTGGCCCCAATTAATTGGACCATGTCCCACTCACTGTGGAGCATCCGCGATGCTGAGGAGGTTGTGGATAGCACGTTTAGCAAGTTGGTCACACCGCAGGTGAAAATTAATGAGGGAGATAGAAAATGGGTGACCAAAAGAAAGAGCAAGAGTAGGAAGGCAGTGCAGGTGTCCCCTGCGGTCATCTCCCTACAAAACAGATATACCGCTTTGGGTACTGTTGAGGGAGATGGCTCACCAGGGGAAGGCAGCAGCAGCCAGGTTCATGGCACCATGGCTGGCTCTGCTGCGCAGCAGGGCAGGAAGAAAAATGGCAGGGCTATAGTGATAGGGGAATTGATCATAAGGGGAATAGACAGGCGGTTCTGTGGACGCAATCGGGACTCCAGGATGGTATGTTGCCTCCCTGGTGCAAGGGTCAAGGATGTCTCGGAGCGGCTGCAGACATTCTGGGGGGGGAAGGTGAACAGCCAGCTGTCGTGGTGCATATAGGCCTACAAGCTGAATTCAGGGAGTTAGGAGTTAAACTAAAAAGTAGGACCTCAACGGTAGTAATCTCAGGATTGCTACCAATGCCACGAGCTAGTCAGAGTAGGAATGTCAAGATAGATAGGATGAATGCGTGGTTCGAGAGATGGTGCAAGAGGGAGGGATTCAAATTCCTGGGACATTGGAATCGGTTCTGGGGGAGGTGGGTCCAGTACAAACCAGACGGTCTGCACCTGGGCAGGACTGGAACCGATGTCCTGGGGGGGTGTTTGCTAGAGCTGTTGGGGAGGGTTTAAACTAATGTGGCAGGAGGATGGGAACCGGTGCAGGAAGTTGGAAGGTAGTAAAACAGGGACAGAAGCAAAAGGAAGTAAGGGGGAAAGTGCAAGACAGAGAAGACATAGTCAAAAATCAAAAATGGCGACAGTACAAGGTACAGTGACTGAGGGGAGCACAGTGAATAGGCCCAGTAATACTAAAAGGAGTAAAACTGGAGATGTTAAGATTCAAAACAGAGGTAAAAAAACCAACATAAGTGTACTTTACCTGAATGCTCGTAGTATTCGGAATAAAGTAAATGAGTTGATGGTGCAAATCATCGTGAATGACTATGATTTAGTGGCCATTACTGAAACATGGATGGTCACGACTGGGAGTTAAATATCCGAGGGTATCAAACTATTCGGAAGGACAGAGTGGATGGTAAGGGAGCTGGTGTAGCTCTGTTATTTAAGGATGACATCCGGGCAATAGTTAGGGATCATATCGGTGCTATGGAGGATAATGTTGAATCCATTTGGGTGGAAATCCGGAATAGGAAGGCGAAAAAGTCACTGATAGGAATAGTCTATCGGCCACCAAATAGTAACGTTATGGTGGGTCAGGCAATAAACAAAGAGATAACTGATGCATGTAGAAATGGTACAGCAGTTATCATGGGGGATTTTAATCTACATGTCGATTGGTTTAACCACGTCGGTCAAGGCAACCTTGAGGAGGAGTTTATAGAATGTACCCGCGATAGTTTCCTAGAACAGTATGTAATGGAACCTACGAGGGAACAAGCGGTCCTAGATCTTGTCCTGTGTAATGAGACAGGATTGATTCATGACCTCATAATTAGGGATCCTCTCAGAAGGAGCGATCACAATATGGTGGAATTTAAAATACAGATGGAGGGTGAGAAGGTAAAATCAAATACTAGTGTTTTGTGTTTAAACAAAGGAGATTGCAATGGGATGAGAGAAGAACTAGCTAAGGTAGACTGGGAGCAAAGACTTTTTAAAAAAATAATTTTTATTGAAATTTTTACAAAATATAAACATCTTAACTCTATTAACATACAACCGCGATAACACCCCAAGAACAATACCCACCCAACTTCAAGAGCAACTTCAAACAAAAGGAAAAAAAAAAACAAAAGAGCACCCAAACAACAAAAGGGAAAGAGATAGCACCCGCCACATGGGCAGCACGGTAGCATAGTGGTTAGCATAAATGCTTCACAGCTCCAGGGTCCCAGGTTCGGTTCCCGGCTGGGTCACTGTCTGTGCGGAGTCTGCACGTCCTCCCCGTGTCTGCGTGGGTTTCCTCCGGGTGCTCCGGTTTCCTCCCACAGTCCAAAGATGTGCGGGTTAGGTGGATTGGCCATGTTAAATTGCCTGTAGTGTCCTAAAAAGTAAGGTTAAGGGGGAGTTATTGGGTTACGGGTATAGGGTGGATACGTGAGTTTGAGTAGGGTGATCATTGCTCGGCACAACATCGAGGGCCGAAGGGCCTGTTCTGTGCTGTACTGTTCTAAATTCTAAATCCCACAGACCCATGTACACAGTTCTCCCTCCCCCAATCCAAACCCCCCCCTCCCTCCATCCCTCCCTCCCCCCCCCCCCCCCCCCCCCCCACGGTTGCTGCTGCTGTCGGCCTATTTCCCTAACGCTCCACCAGGAAGTCCAGAAAATGCTGCCACCGCCTAAAGAACCCTTATACTGATCCTCTCTGGGAAAATTTCACCCTCTCCAATTTAATGAACCCCGCCATATCATTGATTAAGGCCTCCACGCTTGGGGGCCTCGCATCCTTCCATTGGAGCAAGATCCTCCGCCGGGCTACTAGGGACGCAAAGGCCAGAACACCGGCCTCTTTCGCCTCCTGCACTCCCGGCTCCACTGCAACCCCAAAGATTGCGACTCCCCAGCCTGGCTCGACCCTGGATCCCACCACCCTCGACACCGTCCTTGCTACCCCCTTCCAAAATTCCCCCAACGCTGGGCACGCCCAAAACATATGGGCGTGGTTTCCTGGGCTCCCCGAACACCTAGCACACCTGTCCTCGCCCCCGAAAAACCTACTCATCCTCGTCCCAGTCATGTGGGCCCTATGCAGCACCTTGAACTGTACGAGGCTGAGCCTCGCACAGGAAGAGGAGGAATTCACTCTCTCCAGGGCATCCGCCCACGTCCCCTCCTCAATCTCCTCACCCAGCTTCTCTTCCCATTTACCCTTCAGTTCCTCCACCGAGGCCTCGTCTACCTCCTGCATTACCCGGTATATGTCCGAAATCCTCCCTCCGCCAACCCACACCCCCGAGAGCACCCTGTCCCGTACCCCACGTGGGGGCAACAGAGGGAACCCCTCCACCTGCCGCCTGGCAAACGCCATAACCTGCATGTACCTAAACATGTTCCCCGGGGGGGAGCCCAAACTTCCCCTCTAACTCCCCCAAGCTCGCGAACCTCCCCTCCACAAACAGGTCCCTCAACCTCCTAACCCCTGCCCTGTGCCAGCCCAGAAATCCACCATCAATGCTCCCTGGGACAAACCGATGGTTCCCCCGTATCGGGGCCTCATCGAGCTCCCCATTTCTCCCCATGCCGTCTCCATTGCCCCCAAATTTTGAGGGTAGCTGCCACCACCGGGCTCGTGGTATACCTCGTTGGAGGGAGCAGCAACGGCGCCGTTACTAGCGCCTCCAAGCTCGTGCCCACACAAGACGCCGCCTCCATCCTCTTCCATGCTGCCCCCTCTTCGTCCATTACCCACTTACGCACCATCGCTGCGTTGGCAGCCCAATAGTACCCACAGAGGTTGGGCAGCGCCAGCTCCCCCCTATCCCTGCCTCGTTCCAGGAACACTCTTCTAACCCTCGGAGTCCCATGCGCCCACACAAATCCCGTGATACTCCTGTTGACCCTCCTAAAAAAGGCCTTCGGGATAAGGATGGGAAGGCACTGGAACAGGAACAAAAACCTCGGGAGCACCGTCATCTTAACGGATTCCACCCTCCCTGCCAGTGACAGCAGTAACATATCCCACCTCTTAAACTCCTCCTCCATCTGCTCCACCAATCTTGTGAGGTTGAGCTTGTGCAGGGCCCCCCAGCTCCCCGCCACCTGGACCCCTTGGTACCTGAAGCTCTTCCCTGCCTGCTTCAATGGGAGCCTACCAAACCCCTCCTCTTGATCACCCGGATGTACCACAAACACCTCACTCTTGCCCAAGTTCAACTTATACCCCGAGAAACTCCCAAATTCACTAAGAATCCTCATCACCTCCGGCATCCCCCCCACCGGGTCCGCCACATACAGCAACAGGTCGTCCGCATACAGCGACACTCGATGCTCCTCCCCACCCCGCACCAGTCCCCTCCAGTTCCCTGACTACCTCAATGCCATGGCGAGGGGCTCAATCGCCAACGCGAAGAGCAAGGGGGACAGGGGGCACCCCTGTCTCGTCCCCCGGTACAGCCGAAAGTACTCCGACCTCCTCCTATTTGTGGCCACACTCGCCATCGGGGCTTCGTAAAGCAGCCTGGGCCTCGTAAAGCAGCCTCACCCACCAGTTAAACCCGTCCCCAAACCCAAACCTCTCCAACACTTCCCACAAATACTCCCACTCAACCCTATTGAAGGCCTTCTCCGCATCTAATGCCATCACTATCTCCGCCTCCCCTTCCACAGCCAGCATCATAATAACGTTGAGAAACCTTCGTACGTTTGTGTTCAGCTGCCTTCCCTTCACAAACCCCGTCTGGTCCTCATGAATGACCCCGGGCATGCAATCCTCTATTCTAGTGGCCAGGATCTTTGCCAGCAGCTTAGCATCGGCGTTCAGCAGCGAAATCGGCCTATTTGATCCGCACTGCAGAGGGTCCTTGTCCCGCTTCAGGATCAAGGAAATCAGCGCCCGCGACATAGTTGGGGGCAAAGCCCCCCCCCCCCCCCCCCCCCCCCCCCTTGCCTTGTTAAAGGTCCGGACCAACAGGGGGCCCAACAATTCCAAATGCCTTTCATAAAATTCCGCCGGAAACCCGTCCGGCCCCGGCGCCTTCCCCGACTGCATGCTCCCTATCCCTTTGACCACCTCCTCCAGCTCGATCGGCGCCCCCAGTCCCTCCACCTGCTCCTCCTCCACCTTCGGGAATCGCAGCTTGTCCAAGAAGTGCCCCATTCCACCCCCCTCCACCGGGACTCCGACCGGTACAGTTCCCCATAGAAGTCTCTGAAGACCCCATTAACATCTACTCCCCTCCGCACCACCTTCCCAGCCTTATCCGTCACTCCCCCAATCTCCCTGGCCGCATCTCGCTTCCGGCGGGAGCAAAGACTTTATGGTGGAACAGTTGAGGAACAGTGGAGAACCTTCCAAGCGATTTTTCACAGTGCTCAGCAAAGGTTTATACCAACAAAAAGGAAGGACGGAAGAAAGAGGGAAAATCGACCGTGGATATCTAAGGAAATAAGGGAGAGTATCAAATTGAAGGAAAAAGCATACAAAGTGGCAGTGATTGGTGGGAGACTAGAGGACTGGGAAATATTTAAGGGGCAACAGAAAGCTACTAAAAAAGCTATAAAGAAGAGTAAGATAGAGTATGAGAGTAAACTTGCTCAGCATATAAAAACAGACAGCAAAACTTTTTACAAATATTTAAAGCAAAAAAGAGTGGCTAAGGTAAATATTGGTCCTTTAGAGGATGAGAAGGGAGTTTTAATAATGGGAGATGAGGAAATGGCTGAGGAACTGAACAGGTTTTTTGGGTCGGTCTTCACAGTGGAAGACACAAATAACATGCCAGTGACTGATAGAAATTAGGTTATGATAGGTGATGACCTTGAGAGGATTGTTATCACTAAGGAGGGAGTGATGGGCAAGCTAATGGGGCTAAAGGTAGACAAGTCTCCTGGTCCTGATGGAATGCATCCCAGAGTGCTAAAAGAGATGGCTAGGGAAATTGCAGATGCACTAGTGATGATTTACCAAAATTCACTAGACTCTGGGTGGTCCCGGTGGATTGGAAATTAGCAAACGTGACACCACTGTTTAAGAAAGGAGGTAGGCAGAGAGCAGGAAATTGTAGGCCAGTGAGCTTAACGTCGGTAATAGGGAAGATGCTGGAATCTATCATCAAGGAAGAAATAGCGAGGCATCTGGATAGAAATTGTCCCATTGGGCAGACGCAGCATGGGTTCATAAAGGGAAGGTCGTGCCTAACTAATTTAGTGGAATTTTTTGAGGACATTACCAGTGCAGTGGATAACGGGGAGCCAATGGATGTGGTATATCTGGATTTCCAGAAAGCCTTTGACAAGGTGCCACACAAAAGGCTGCTGCATAAGATAAAGATCCATGGCATTAAGGGTAAAGTAGTAGCATGGATAGAGGATTGGTTAATTAATAGAAAGCAAAGAGTGGGGATTAATGGGTGTTTCTCTGGTTGGCGATCAGTAGCCAGTGGTGTCCCTCAGGGATCCGTGTTGGGCCCACAATTGTTCACAATCTACATAGATGATTTGGAGTTGGGGACCAAGGGCAATGTGTCCAAGTTTGCAGATGACACTAAAATGAATGGTGAAGCGAAAAGTGCAGAGGATACTGGAAGTCTGCAGAGGGATTTGGATAGGTTAAGTGAATGGGCTAGGGTCTGGCAAATGGAATACAATGTTGAGAAATGTGAGGTTATCCATTTTGGTAGGAATAACAGCAAACGGGATTATTATTTAAACAATAAAATATTAAAGCATGCTGCTGTGCAGAGAGACCTGGGTGCGCTAGTGCATGAGTCACAGAAAGTTGGTTTTACAGGTGCAACAGGTGATTAAGAAGGCAAATGGAATTTTGTCCTTCATTGCTAGAGGGATGGAGTTTAAGACTAGGGAGGTTATGTTGCAATTGTATCAGGTGTTAGTGAGGCCACACCTGGAGTATGGTGTTCAGTTTTGGTCTCCTTACCTGAGAAAGGATGTACTGGCGCTGGAGGGTGTGCAGAGGAGATTCACTAGGTTAGTCCCAGAGCTGAAGGGGTTGGATTACGAAGAGAGGTTGAGTAGACTGGGACTGTACTCGTTGGAATTTAGAAGGATGCGGGGGGATCTTATAGAAAAATATAAAATTATGAAGGGAGAACTAGGGGGCATAGCCTCAAAATAAGGGGAAGTAGATTTAGGACTGAGTTTAGGAGGGACTTCTTCACCCAACGGGTTGTGAATCTATGGAATTCCTTGCCCAGTGAAGCAGTTGAGGCTCCTTCATTACATGTTTTTAAGGTAAAGATAGATAGTTTTTTGAAGAATAAAGGGATTAAGGGTTATGGTGTTCGGGCCGGAAAGTGGAGCTGAGTCCACAAAAGATCAGCCATGATCTAATTGAATGGCGGAGCAGGCTCGAGGGGCCAGATGGCCTCCTCCTGCTCCTAGTTCTTATGTTCTTATGTCCCAATCATTTGTATTGATTCTCTCCAATAACGGGGTCGTTGCTTAATCACTGGGCGGGCCCTAGGTGACCGTTGTTCTGCCTTTGTTTTAGTCTCCACTGGCGCCGGGGAGTCTGCCCTGGTACCGATTGCTTAAATGTTTCTCTTTTGTCCCCGGAGATAGCTCATTACTATGCTAATGGCTTGTAGTATCAGTTCTGTCTGGGAGCTGCAAGTTCTAATCCACAGGAAAACCTTGCACCTGCTTGTTTCCTTAGCACTGTCCAGTTTTCCCTGTACTCTTTGCAAGTGTCCATTTTGAAATCGGGACGTGGCCACCCCAGGTGGCTACACTACTCAGTGACATGGCTGTGAGCTGAGTGGGGTTGGCTGTGCAGGATCAGTTTTGGTGCTGCTGTCTCTCGTTAGCGGGGGGCTGGCGTGTGCGGTCCCGGCCAATCAGCCTTGGGGCCACCATTTGTGGCGTGCAGCCTTTGGGGCCTTGTTAAGTGGACCGATAATGTTTTCTATTGCTGATGGCCTCACATGGCAGCTCCTGCTCACTGCCGCGGTGAGAAAACTTTTGGTTAAATTGCGCCACGTGATTCTATAACTCTGGAAGGATTTGGACAGAACAGTGAAATGGGCAGACACACGGCAGTATAAATTGGAAACCGAGAAGTGTGAAGTGATTTACTGGAAGAACGAGGAGAGAAAATATAAAACAAAGGGTTAAATCTGTAGAGGGTACCGGAAAATGGGACTGGGTATGCCAGCTCAAATCATTGCAGGTCGCAGGACAGGTCACAAAGTTTGATAAAGTTTCCCATGGCAGGTTGATGGAAAAAGTGAAGTCGTATGGGGTTCAGGGTGTACTAGCTAGATGGATAAAGAACTGGCTGGGCAAATGGAGACAGAGAGTAGTGGTGGAAGGGAGTGTCTCAAAATGGAGAAGGGTGACTGGTGGTGTTCCACAGGGATCCGTGCTCGCACCACTGTTGTTTGTGATCTACATAAATGACCTGGAAGAAGGTATAGGTGGTCTGATTAGCAAGTTTGCAGATGATACTCATACTGATATGAGTTCAGGTCCATTGTACCCTGAAGGTAGCAACGCAGGTTGATAGAGTGGTCAAGAAGGCATACAGCATGCTTGCCTTCATCGGACGGGGTATTGAGTACAAGAGTCGGCAGGTCATGTTACAGTTGTATAGGACTTTGGTTCGGCCACATTTGGAATACTGCGTGCAGTTCTGGTCGCCACATTACCAGAAGGATGTGGATGCCTTGGAGAGGGTGCAGAGGAGGTTCACCAGGATGTTGCCTGGTATGGAGGGTGCTAGCTATGAAGAAAGGTTGAGTAGATTAAGATTGTTTTCGTTGAAAAGACGGAGGTTGAGGGGGGACCTGGTTTAGCTCACTGGGCTAAACCGCTGGCTTTTAAAGCAGACCAAGCAAGCCAGCAGCACGGTTCGATTCCCGTATCAGCCTTCCCGGACAGGCGCCGGAATGTGGCGACTAGGGGCTTTTCACAGTAACTTCATTGAAGCCTACTCGTGACAATAAGCGATTTTCATTTCACCTGATTGAGGTCTACAAAATTATGAGAGGTATGGACAGGGTGGATAGCAACAAGCTTTTCCCAAGAGTGGGTGTGTCAGTTACAAGGGGTCATGATTTCAAGGTGAGAGGGGGAAAGTTTAAGGGAGATGTGCGTGGAAAGTTTTTTACGCAGAGGGTGGTGGGTGCCTGGAACGCTTTACCAGCGGAGGTGGTAGAGGAGGGCACGATAGCATCATTTAAGTTGCATCTGGACAGGTATATGAACGGGCGGGAACAGAGGGAAGTAGACCTTTGAAAATAGGAGACAGGTTTAGATAAAGGATCTGGATCGGCGCAGGCTGGGAGGGCTGAAGGGCCTGTTCCTGTGCTGTAATTTTCTTTGTTCTTTGTTGTCTTTTGACAAGGTATAGCCTGCGCTTTATTAATAGAGGAATGGGAAAGGATTGTATACTAAACTTTATAAAACACTGCTAGCAAATGTTGGAGTGTTGTGTCCAATTTTAGGGAGGATGTTGAGACTTTAGAGAGTGAAGAGATTTACTCAATCTGGAGCAGGGATGAGAAATTCCCGTTATGTGGAGAAGTTGGGCTGTTTCCAGTAAAGCTGAGACGGTGAAGAAATTTAAAAGAGGTGTTCAAAATATTGAGTGGATTGGATAGAATAAATAAGGAGAAACTGTTTTCAATATCAGGAGTTTAACGCAGCTGACAAAAGAAAAGGCTGCGTTTCTGCAGTTCTGTTCACAGTCAGCGGACACCCCAAAGTCTCAGCGGACACCCCAAAGTCTCAGCGGGCACCCCAAAGTCTCAGCGGGCACCCCAATGTCTCAGCGGACACCCCAAAGTCTCAGCGGGCACCCCAAAGTCTCAGCGGGCACCCCAATGTCTCAGCGGGCACCCCAAAGTCTCAGCGGACACCCCAATGTCTCAGCGGGCACCCCAAAGTCTCAGCGGGCACCCCAATGTCTCAGCGGACACCCCAAAGTCTCAGCGGGCACCCCAAAGTCTCAGCGGGCACCCCAATGTCTCAGCGGGCACCCCAAAGTCTCAGCGGGCACCCCAATGTCTCAGCGGGCACCCCAAAGTCTCAGCGGGCACCCCAATGTCTCAGCGGGCAGTCAAGTTGATGCACGATCAATTGCACAAAGACTCAGATTGGGTACAACTGAGGCTTTATTACAGTCAGATGCATGGCCTCCTGCTGCAGCTGGCCAAATGGCAGATCAATGGAGGACACGCATATTTATACAGCTCCTAGTGGGCGGAGCCAGCCGGCAGGGGCTACCTTACATCCCCTAATACAGGTGCACACAGTGGTTCACCACATTCACTCCCTGTTAAAAATGAGTCCGGCGGGGGTGGCGTGGAACTATATACACTGTTGCAAATTATTTACAGTGGGGAGGGAAAAAATGTCCATTTTGACGGTCCGGTGCCGTCAGAGGTTCAGTCGATCCGGTGCTTTGATGGTTCACTGGGAGCGACGTAACGGCGGCGGCGATGTTGGTGCTGGCCAGTAGTCGGGTGACCCCGGGAGCGTGCCAAAATCTTCCTCGTCCTCTTGCGTGGGCAGGGGAAGGAGGGATGGACCTGGTGGAGTTAATGTTGGGAGTGCCGGGGGAGGGGAGGGTGGCGCGTGGGTGGGGGAGTGTGTTGGAGTGGAACCTGACGGTGCCAGGTCCCTGAGGGGTACAGTATCTTGGCGGCCATTGGGGAACTCCACATAAGCATACTGGGGGTTGGCATGGAGCAAGTGTACCCTGTCCACCAAGGGGTCCGCCTTGTGGAGTCGGACGTGCTGCGAGCCAAGTCGGGAGCCACACCCCGGATGTGGACTTCCTGGGGAAGGTAAAAACACATTCATGGGGTGTGTTATTTGTGGCGGTGCACAGTAGTGACCAGATGGAGTGTAGCGCATCAGGGAGTACCTCCTGCCTGCGAGCGGCTGGGAGGTTCCTGGACCGTAGGGCCAGCTGGACGGCCCTCCATACCGTCCCGTTCTCCCTCTCTACCTGCCCGTTTCCCCGGGGGTTGTAGCTGGTCGTCCTGCTGGAGCCGATACCCCTGCTGAGCAGGAACTGATGCAGCTCATCGCTCATGAATGAGGATCCCCTGTCACTGTGGATGTAGGCGGGGAATCTGAACAGAGTGAAGATGGAGTTGAGGGCTTTGATGACAGTGGCAGACGCCATATCCGGGCATGGGATGGCAAAGGGGAATCTGGAGAACTCATTGACCACACTGAGGATATATGTGTTGCGGTCTGTGGAGGGGAGGGGCCCTTTGAAATCTACGCTGAGGCGTTCAAAGGGGCGGGATGCTTTCACCAGGCGCGCGCGATCTGGCCGGTAGAAGTGCGGCTTGCACTCCGCACAGACCTGGCAGTTCCTGGTGACTTTCCGTACTTCCTCGACGGAGTAGGGCAGATTGCTAGCTTTGACAAGGTGGTACAGTCATGTGACCCCCCGGATGGCAAAGGCTGTCGTGTAGGGCACGGAGCTGGTCTACTTGTGCGCTGGCACATGTACCTTGGGAAAGGGCGTCTGGGGGCTCGTTGAGCTTGACGGGTTGATACAAAATCTCGTAATTGTAGGTGGAGAGCTCGATTCTTCACCGCAAGATTTTATCATTTTTGATCTTGCCCCGCTGTGGGTTATTGAACATGAAGGCTACCGACCGTTGGTCAGTGAGGAGAGCGAATCTCCTGCCGGCCAGGTAATGCCTCCAATGCCGCACAGCTTCAATGATAGCTTGGGCCTCCTTTTCGACGGATGAGTGCCGAATTTCTGAGGCATGAAGGGTGCGGGAGAAGAATTCCACAGGTCTGCCTGCCTGGTTTAGAGTGGCGGCTAGGGCAACATCTGTGTGGGGATCCACCACTGTGTAATTGTGTGTGTGCCTGTATTAGGGGATGTACAGCAGTACCCGTATTACAGGTTTGCCGGTAGCCCCTGCCGGCTAGCTCCACCCACAGGGAGCCATATAAATATGTATGAGATCTCCTGAGCTGCCATTCTACCAGCTGCAGTCGAAGGATAAACATCTCACGGTAATAAAGCCTCTTGTAACGATTCGAGTCTTTAAGTGCAATTGATAGCGCATCAATTTATTACAGTTAGATTTTACGCATCATGGACATCAGAATAAAACCCGATCGCTTGCAGCTGGATCCGCAATCGCCAAATGCCAGAAAAGACTTTAATCCCTGGCTGGCTTGCTTCGAGGCCTACATCACCTCAGCGGACCCCGCACCGTCGGAAGCTCAGAAAATTCAACTCCTCTACTCAAGGTTGAGCTCCAGCGTGTTCCCGCTGATACAGGACGCGCCGAACTACGCACGCGCCATGGAACTGGAAATTACGTCCAGAAGACGAACACTCTGTTTGCAAGGCATTAGGGGCAGCACGGTAGCATTGTGGTTAGCACAATTGCTTCACAGCTCCAGGGTCCCAGGTTCAATTCCGGCTTGGGTTACTGTCTGTGCGGAGTCTGCACATCCTCCCCGTGTGTGCGTGGGTTTCCTCCGGGTGCTCCGGTTTCCTCCCACAGTCCAAAGATGTGCAGGTTAGGTGGATTGGCCATGATCAATTGCCCTTAGTGTCCAAAATTGCCCTTAGTGTTGGGTGGGGTTACTGGGTTATGGGGATAGGGTGGAGGTGTTGACCTTGGGTAGGGTGCTCTTTCCAAGAGCCGGTGCAGACTCGATGGGCCGAATGGCCTCCTTCTGCACTGTAAATTCTATGAAAATTCTATGTACTCGCCACTCGCGTACAACTACCTGGTGAGTCAATTGAAGACTTCTGGCGGGCTCTTATCCCTCTAGTACGGGACTGTGACTGCCAGGCCATCACGGCCACGGAACATTCTCCTCATGCGTGATGCATTCGTGACAGGGATTGCATCGAACCCCATCCGGCAAAGACTGCTAGAAGGGGCTGCACTCGACCTAACGCCGACAAAGAGTTTAGCGCTCTCCATGACGGTCGCTTCTCGTAATGTACAGTCCTACCCCGCTCGCCGCGCGGCCCACCCATCCTACCCCTCTTGGACCCCGCAACCGACCCTCCCGACTGGGGCCGCTTCCGCGCAATATGCCTGCACTGCTCGTCACACCGCGCACTCTGGGGGTCCCCGCTGCTACTTCTGCGGCCAACCCAAGCACCCCCGCCAGCACTGCCCGGCCCGCGCCGCGACCTGTAAATCCTGTGGCAAGAAAGGCCATTTTGCAGCGGTGTGTCAGGCCTGCGTAGTTGCCTCTATCGCGCCCGACCTCTCTCCCTTCCCTCAGCCGATCGCGCAATGGGCGCCGCCATCCTCTCCCCCACAGGTACTCCCCAGTGCCGCACCGCTTCAACGATTGCCTGGGCCTTCTTTTCAACAGACGAATGTCGAATTTCGGAGGCATGGAGGGTGCGGGAAAAGAATGCCATGGGTCTGCCTGCCTGGTTTAGAGTGGCGGCAAGGGCGACATCTGAAGCGTCGCTCTCTACTTGGAAGGGCAGTGTCTCGTCTACTGCGTGCATTCCGGCCTTGGCTATGTCTGAGTGAATACGGGCGAAGGCTTGTTGTGCCTCGGCCGTGAGGGGAAATTGAGTGGACTGGATCAGTGGGCGGGCCTTGTCCGCGTATTGTGGGACCCACTGGGCGTAGTAGGAGAAGAACCCCAGGCATCATTTGAGAGCCTTGAGGCAGTGGGGAAGGGGGAGCTCCATGAGGGGGCGCATGCGGTTGGGATCGGGCCCCAGGAGTCCGTTTTGGACTACGTAGCTAAGGATGGCCAAGCGGTCTGTGCTGAATACGCACTTCTCCTTGTTATAAGTGAGGTTGAAGAGAGATGCGGTGTGGAGAAATTTGGCAAGGTTGGCGTCATGGTCCTGCTGGTCGTGGCCGCAGATGGTGACATTGTCTAAGTACGGAAACGTGGCCCGCAGTCTGTACCAGTCAACCATTCGGTCCATTTCTCTTTGAAATACCGAGACTCCGTTAGTGACGCCGAAGGGAACCCTAAGGAATTGATAGAGGCGACCGTCCGCCTCGAAGGCAGTGTAGGGACGGTCCGATTTACGGATGGGGAGCTGGTGGTAGGCGGATTTCAGGTCAATTGTTGAGTAGACCCGGTACTGTGCAATCTGATTGACCATATCAGATATGCGAGGGAGGGGGTACGCGTCGAGCTGCGTGTACCGGTTGATGGTCTGGCTGTAGTCCACGACCATCCTGTGCTTCTCCCCAGTTTTACCCACCACCACTTGGGCTCTCCAGGGGCTGTTGCTGGCCTCGATAATACCCTCCCGAAGCAGCCGCTGGACCTCGGACCTGATGAAGGCCTTGTCCTGGGTGCTGTACCGTCTGCTCCTGGTGGCGACGGGCTTGCAGTCCGCAGTTAGATTGGCAAAGAGGGAGGGAGGCCGCAAACGGTGAGTGGGGGTAGGGGCCCACCGAATTTGAGGGTGAGGCTCTGGAGATTGCACTGGAAATCCAGACCCAGCAATAGAGGTTGGGGAGGACGTAGAGATGGAAAACGCTGAATTCTACGCCCTGGACAGTGAGATTGACCACGCAGAACCCTCGGTTTGGGACAGAGTGGGATCCGGAGGCCAGGGAGATCCGTTGGTTGGCGGGGTGGACCGCGAGGGAGCAGCGCCTTACCGTGTCCGGGTGGATGAAGCTTTCGGTGCTCCCGGAGTCCAGCAGGCAAGAGGTCACGTGGCCGTTGATTTTCACCGTCGTCGAAGCGGTGGCCAGGTTGTGAGGACGGGACTGGTCCAGCATCATCAAGGCGAGCTGCAGGTGGTCGTCCAAGGTTTCAGATGGAGAGCATCGGTGACCCAGATCTGGCATTCCACCCCTGTGGGGAAGACAAGATGGCGGCATCCGGAGGCCTTGTGGGGAACAAGATGGCGGCACCCATGGGGCGCACATTGCGGGGGGGGACAAGATGGCGGCACCCATGGGGCGCACATTGCGGGGGGGGGGGGGACAAGATGGCGGCGCCCACTGGCTGCACATGGCCCTGGGAGGAGAAGGTGGCGGGGCCCATTGTGCGTTCAGCAGGGGGAAGGGGGCATTTGCGGGCGTGGTAGCAGCGACTGCGCGGGCCTGGCACACGGCTGCGAAGTGGCCCTTTTTACCGCAGGACTTGCAAGTGCCGGCGCGGGCCGGGCAGCGTTGGCGGGGGTGCTTCTGCTGACCGCAGAAGTAGCAGCAGGGACCCCCGGGGTGCGCGGATTGTCGGGCGACGCAGGCGTATTGACGAGGCAGGGCCCCAGCCGGGGGGGTCGTTTGCGGGTCCAGGAGGGGTAGGACAGGTGAGCCGCGCGGCGAGCGGGATAGGCCTGGACATTACGAGATTCGACCGTCATGGAGAGCACTAAGGTTTTTGTCTCCGTTAGGTCGAGCATGGCCCCACCCAGCAGTCGTTGTCGGATGTGGTCCGACGCAATCCCCGTTACGAACACGTTGCGCTAGAGGAGATTGGAATGTTCAGTGGCCGTAATGGCCTGACAGTCACAGTCCCGGACGAGTGGGATTAGGGCCCGCCAGAAGTCTTCGATGGACTCACCAGGGAGTTGATAGCGAGTGGCGAGTATGTGCTTGGCGAAGAGCGTGTTTTCTTTCTGTGCATAGTTCTCTTTTAGGAGTGCCATCACTTCCGCGTAATCCAGGGCGTCCTGGATCAACGGGAACACGTTGGAGCTCAACCTGGAGTATAAGACCTGAATCTTCTGAGCTTCCATCAGCGTGGGGGTCGCAGCGTTGATGTTAGATTCAAAACAAGCTAGCCAGTGATTAAAGTCCTTTCTGGCGTCGGGCGAGTGCGGATCCAGCTGCAGGTGATCTGGTTTGATTCTGATATCCATTTCTTAGAAAATCTGACTGCAATAAATTGATGCACGATCATTTGCACAAAAAACTCAGATAGGTACAACTGTGGCTTTATTGCAGTCAGATGCGTGGCCTCCTGCTGCAGCTGGCAAAATGGCAGATCAGAGGAGGACACGCATATTTATACGGCTCCTAGTGGGCGGAGCTAGCCGGCAGGGGCTACCGGCAAACCTGTAGTGCAGGTCCGACCTTACATCCCCTAATACAGGTGCACACAGTGGTTCACCACAGAGGTACTGTGTGGAATGTAGAAAATGCTGCAGCCAATTTCCACACAAACATCCCCAAACAGAAACGTACTAACAACCAGGTCATCTGTCTTCATAACTGGTGATGTTGATTGAGCAATAAATATTGCCCAGGACACCGAAGCAAACGCCCCAACTTTCATCGAGATAGTGATGTGGGATACTTTATATTTATTCCAGTGGAGAGGTGGGACCTCAGTTTAATGCTTCATCTGCAAAACACATCCTCCAGTACAGCACTGAGGGAGTGCCACACTGTCAGAGGGTCAGTACTGAGGGAGTGCTGCACTGTCAGAGGGTCAGTACTGAGGGAGTGCCGCACTGTCAGAGGGTCAGTACTGAGGGAGTGCTGCACTGTCAGACGGTCAGTACTGAGGGAGTGCTGCACTGTCAGAGGGTCAGTACTGAGGGAGTGCCGCACTGTCAGAGGGTCAGTACTGAGGGAGTGCCGCACTGTCAGAGGGTCAGTACTGAGGGAGTGCTGCACTGTCAGAGGGTCAGTACTGAGGGAGTGCTGCACTGTCAGAGGGTCAGTACTGAGGGAGTGCCGCACTGTCAGAGGGTCAGTACTGAGGGAGTGCCGCACTGTCAGAGGGTCAGTACTGAGGGAGTGCCGCACTGTCAGAGGGTCAGTACTGAGGGAGTGCCGCACTGTCAGAGGGTCAGTACTGAGGGAGTGCCGCACTGTCAGACGGTCAGTACTGAGGGAGTGCTGCACTGTCAGAGGGTCAGTACTGAGGGAGTGCCGCACTGTCAGAGGGTCAGTACTGAGGGAATGCTGCACTGTCAGAGGGTCAGTACTGAGAGAGTGCCGCACTGTCAGAGGGTCAGTACTGAGGGAGTGCTGCACTGTCAGAGGGTCAGTAGTGAGGGAGTGCCGCACTGTCAGAGGGTCAGTGCTGAGGGAGTGCCGCACTGTCAGAGGGTCAGTACTGAGGGAGTGCCGCACTGTCAGAGGGTCAGTACTGAGGGAGTGCCGCACTGTCAGAGGGTCAGTACTGAGGGAGTGCCGCACTGTCAGAGGGTCAGTACTGAGGGAGTGCCGCACTGTCAGAGGGTCAGTACTGAGGGAGCGCCGCACTGTCAGAGGGTCAGTACTGAGGGAGTGCTGCACTGTCAGAGGGTCAGTACTGAGGGAGTGCTGCACTGTCAGAGGGTCAGTACTGAGGGAGCGCTGCACTGTCAGAGGGTCAGTAGTGAGGGAGTGCCGCACTGTCAGAGGGTCAGTACTGAGGGAGTGCCGCACTGTCAGAGGGTCAGTACTGAGGGAGTGCCACACTGTCTGAGGGTCAGTACTGAGGGAGTGCTGCACTGACAGAGGGTCAGTACTGAGGGAGTGCTGCACTGTCAGAGGGTCAGTACTGAGGGAGTGCCGCACTGTCTGAGGGTCAGTACTGAGGGAGTGCTGCACTGTCAGAGGGTCAGTACTGGGGGAGTGCCGCACTGTCAGAGGGTCAGTACTGAGGGAGTGCTGCACTGTCAGAGGGTCAGTAGTGAGGGAGTGCCGCACTGTCAGAGGGTCAGTACTGAGGGAGTGCTGCACTGCCAGAGGCTCAGTACTGAGGGAGTGCTGCACTGTCAGAGGGTCAGTGCTGAGGGAGTGCTGCACTGTCAGAGGGTCAGTACTGAGGGAGTGCCGCGCTGTCAGAGGGTCAGTACTGAGGGAATGCTGCACTGTCAGAGGGTCAGTACTGAGGGAGTGCCGCACTGTCAGAGGGTCAGTACTGAGGGAGTGCTGCACTGTCAGAGGGTCAGTACTGAGAGAGTGCTGCACTGTCAGAGGGTCAGTACTGAGGGAGTGCCGCACTGTCAGAGGGTTAGTACTGAGGGAATGCTGCACTGTCAGAGGGTCAGTACTGAGGGAGTGCTGCACTGTCAGAGGGTCAGTACTGAGAGAGTGCTGCACTGTCAGAGGGTCAGTACTGAGGGAGTGCCGCACTGTCAGAGGGTCAGTACTGAGGGAGTGCTGCACTGTTGCACCCTTCAACTTTGTGCTCAAGTCCTGAAGTGGAATTTGATCCCGGAATCCTGAGATTCAGAAGTGGCAAATTAACCAGGGGAAGGATAAGGAAACATTTCTTTTGCACAGCGGGGTGCTGTGATCTAGAATGTGCCGGCTGAACCGGTGACGGAAGCAGATTCAACAATAACCTTAAAAGGAGACATACTGATGGGGGAAAGAAAATACAGAACTCTAGGAAAAGAGCAACAAAGTGGGACTAATTGGTCACTCATTGAAAGAGCTAGCAGAGACCGATGGGTCAAATGGCCCCGTTTTGTGAATTGCTGATCCTGTGATAAAAATGGTAATATTACAGGTCAGATTCTGTCACAAAATGAGACAGGAATAATGTTTTGTCCCCAGGTGGAGGCTAAAGTGAGGGGTAAGAAGCTCTGTCTGTTCAGAGATTGAAGGTTTGGCAGTACGGAGTCTGCAGTTTGTGGAGCAGCCAGCTGGGAGCAGCAGGCAGTAGGGCCCATCAGCCAGGGCACAGATCGCAGGGTAGGAGGACTTCAGTTACAGCACTGAAACCCAGACTAGATCGAGACGAGGAAGGACACGGAGCACATCCCAGAGCCAGGTACCACAGCAAACAAATAATTCACCCCATCAGCTGGGAGGGTAGAGAGGTCCAGTGTTATCATCATCACTGATATTCATCTTTTGCTCTTTCGAAAGGCATGGTGCTTCATATCATCTGCTTATTTCAGCAAAACTGAATCTGTGAAAGGACCAAATATGGCAGAGAGCAAGAGAACAATAGAAGCCGGCTGTCTGAATGCACACTGACTGAAATCAAAAAGAAACACACACAGAGGCAGCCTCCTACATAAATAGAGAGAGAGAGAGAAATGAAGAAAGAGACAGATAAAGAGCGGGAAATAGAAGAGACATAGAGAGTGACAGACAGACATAGAGAGCGACAGAGGGAGAGACAGGCAGAGAAAGAGATAGAAAGAGCAACAGAGAGAGGGACAGAGAGGGAGACAGAGGAAGCGACAGAGGGAGCCGAGACAAACAAAGACAGCAACAGAGAGAAAGAGAGACGGATGGAGAGACAAGACAAAGGACAGAGAGAGACAGAGCAGAGAGATAGAGGCAGAAAGAGAAACAGACAGAAGACAGAGGATAGAGAGAAAGGGAGAGAAACAAAGAGAGACAGCAAGAGAGAAAGAACAGGTGGCACAGACAAATAGACAGAGAAAAAGACACAGAGTGACACAGCAGAGAAATAGAAAGAAAGAGACAGACACACAGAGTCAGAGCAGAAATAAAATACAGGAAAAAGCCAACAGAAAATGTGCAACATGATCAACACCGTGTGAAAACAGATCAGCATTGGGGCAGAATAAGGAAAGGAACAAGGGCAGTTAATGAATATGAGGGACTGATTATCACCACTCACATTCAGGATTAACCTTGTAACCCTTAACTATGGTCACCGTTAACAACATTCACAGTAATCACTCACCATTAACCGTGCTCACCCTCAAACTCACCATTAACCGTGTTCACCATCACTCTCACCATTAACCGTGCTCACCCTCAAACTCACCATTAACCGTGCTCACCATCAAACTCACCATTAACCGTGCTCACCATTGACTGTGCTCACCCTCACCATTAACCGTGCTCACCCTCACCATTAACCGTGCTCACCATTAACCGTGCTCACCATTGACTGTGATCACCCTCACCATTAATCGTGCTCACCCTCACCATTAACCGTGCTCACCATTAACCGTGCTCACCCTCACCATTAACCATGCTCACCATTAACCATGCTTACCATTAACCATACTTACCCTTACCATTAACCATGCTCACCCTCACCATTAATCGTGCTCACCCTCACCATTAACCGCGCTCACACTCACCATTAACCATGCTCACCATTAACTGTGCTCACCCTCACCATTAACCGCGCTCACCCTCACCATTAACCGTGCTCATCCTCACCATTAACTGTGCTCATCCTCACCATTAACTGTGCTCACCCTCACCATTAACCGCGCTCACACTCACCATTAACCGTGCTCACCATTAACTGTGCTCATCCTCACCATTAACCGTGCTCACACTCACCATTAACCATGCTCACCATTAACTGTGCTCATCCTCACCATTAACCGTGCTCACACTCACCATTAACCGTGCTCACCATTAACTGTGCTCATCCTCACCATTAACCGCGTTCACACTCACCATTAACCGTGCTCACCATTAACCGTGCTCACCCTCACTATTAACCGCGCTCACCCTCACCATTAACCGTGCTCACCCTCACCATTACTGAAACATGGTGAAAGGATGGTCACAACTGGGAGTTAAATATCCGAGGGTATCAAACTATTCGGAAGGACAGAGTGGATGGTAAGGGAGGTGGTGTTGCTCTGTTATTTAAGGATGACATCCGAGCAATAGTAAGGGATGACATCGGTGCTATGGAGGATAAGGTTGAATCCATTTGGGTGGAAATCAGGAATAGTAAGGCGAAAAAGTCACTGATAGGAGTAGTCTATCGGCCACCAAATAGTAACGAGATGGTGGGGCAGGCAATAAACAAAGAAATAACTGATGCATGTAGAAATGGTACAGCAGTTATCATGGGGGATTTTAATCTACATGTCGATTGGTTTAACCAGGTCGGTCAAGGCAACCGTGAGGAGGAGTTTATAGAATGTATCCGCGATAGTTTCCCAGAACAGTATGTAATGGAACCTACGAGGTAACAAGCGGTCCTAGATCTTGTCCTGTGTAATGAGACAGGATTGATTCATGATCTCATAGTTAGGGATCCTCTCGGAAGGAGCGATCACAATATGGTGGAAATTAAAATACAGATGGAGGGTGAGAGAGTAAAATCAAATACTAGTGTTTTGTGTTTAAACAAAGGAGATTGCAAGGGGATGAGAGAAGAACTAGCTAAGGTAGACTGGGAGCAAAGACTTTATGGTGGAACAGTTGAGGAACAGTGGAGAACCTGCCAAGCGATTTTTCACAGTGCTCAGCAAAGGTTTATACCCACAAATAGGAAAGACGGTAGAAAGAGGGAAAATCGACCGTGGATATCTAAGGAAATAAGGGAGAGTATCAAATTGAAGGAAAAAGCATATAAAGTGGCAAAGATTGCTGGGAGATTAGAGGACTGGGAAATCTTTAGGGGGCAACAGAAAGCTATTAAAAAAGCTATAAAGAAGAGTAAGATAGAGTATGAGAGTAAACTTGCTCAGAATATAAAAACAGACAGTAAAAGTTTTTACAAATATATAAAACAGAACTGAACAGGTTTTTTGGGTCGGTCTTCACAGTGGAAGACACAAATAACATGCCAGCGACTAATAAAAATGAGGCTATGACAGGTGAGGATCTTGAGAGGATTGTTATCACTCAGGAGGTAGTGATGGGCAAGCCAATGGGGCTAAAGGTAGACAAGTCTCCTGGCCCTGATGGAATGCATCCCAGAGTGCTACAAGAGATGGCTAGGGAAATTGCAGATGCACTAGTGATAATTTACCTAAATTCACTAGACTCTGGGGTGGTCCCAGTGGATTGGAAATTAGCAAATGTGACACCACTGTTTAAAAAAGGAGGTAGGCAGAAAGCAGGAAATTATAGGCCAGTGAGCTTAACTTCGGTAGTAGGGAAGATGCTGGAATCTATCATCAAGGAAGGAATTGCGAGGCATCTGGATAGAAATTGTCCCATTGGGCAGACGCAGCATGGGTTCATAAAGGGCAGGTCATGCCTAACTAATTTAGTGGAATTTTTTGAGGACATTACCAGTGCAGTAGATAACGGGGAGTCAATGGATGTGGTATATCTGGATTTCCAGAAAGCCTTTGACAAGGTGCCACACAAAAGGTTGCTTCATAAGATAAAGATGCATGGCATTAAGGGTAAAGTAGTAGCATGGATAGGGGATTGGTTAATTAATAGAAAGCAAAGAGCGGGGATTAATGGGTGTTTCTCTGGTTGGCAATCAGTAGCTAGTGGTGTCCCTCAGGGATCTGTGTTGGGCCCACAATTGTTCACAATTTACATAGATGATTTGGAGTTGGGGACCAAGGGCAATGTGTCCAAGTTTGCAGATGACCCTAAGATGAGTGGTAAAGCGAAAAGTGCAGAGGATACTGGAAGTCTGCAGAGGGATTTGGATAGGTTAAGTGAATGGGTTAGGGTCTGGCAGATGGAATACAATGTTGACAAATGTGAGGTTATCCATTTTGGTAGGAATAACAGCAAACGGGATTATTATTTAAACTATAAAATATTAAAGCATGCCGCTGTGCAGAGAGACTTGGGCGTGCTAGTGCATGAGTCACAGAAAGTTGGTTTACAGGTGCAACAGGTGATTAAGAAGGCAAATGGAATTTTGTCCTTCATTGCTAGAGGGATGGAGTTTAAGACTAGGGAGGTTATGTTGCAATTGTACAAGGTGTTAGTGAGGCCACACCTGGAGTATTGTGTTCAGTTTTGGTCTCCTTACTTGAGAAAGGACGTACTGGCACTGGAGGGTGTGCAGAGGAGATTCACTAGGTTAATCCCAGAGCTGAAGGGGTTGGATTATGAGGAGAGGTTGAGTAGACTGGGACTGTACTCATTGGAATTTAGAAGGATGAGGGGGGATCTTACAGAAACATTTAAAATTATGAAGGGAATAGATAGGATAGATGCGGGCAGGTTGTTTCCACTGGCGGGTGAAAGCAGAACTAGGGGACATAGCCTCAAAATAAGGGGAATTTAGGACTGAGTTTAGGAGGAACTTCTTCACCCAAAGGGTTGTGAATCTATGGAATTCCTTGCCCAGTGAAGCAGTTGAGGCTCCTTCATTACATGTTTTTAAGGTAAAGATAGATAGTTTTTTGAAGAATAAAGGGATTAAGGGTTATGGTGTTCGGGCCGGAAAGTGGAGCTGAGTCCACAAAAGATCAGCCATGATCTCATTGAATGGCGGAGCAGGCTCGAGGGCCCAGATGGCCTACTCCTGCTCCTAGTTCTTATGTTCTTATTAACCATGCTCACCATTAACCGCACTCACCCTCACCATTAACTCAATGTGGGAGTTCAGGGACGCGGCCGATGCCCCTGACTCCTTCATGTGCGGGAAGTGTGTCCGGCTGCAGCTCCTGTTCGACCGCATGACGGCTCTGAAGCTGCGGATAGACTCACTTTGGAGCATCCGCGATGCTGAGGAGGTCGTGGATAGCACGTTTAGCGAGTTGGTCACACCGCAGATTAGGATTGGTGATGGAGACAGGGAATGGGTGACCAAAGGGCAGAGAAAGAGCAGGAAGGCAGTGCAGGTGTCCCCTGCGGTCATCTCCCTCCAAAACAGGTATACCGTTTTCGATACTGTTGGGGGAGATGACTCACCAGGGGAAGGCAGTAGTAGCCAGGCTCATGGCACCGTGGCTAGCTCTGCTGCACAGAAGGGCGGGAAAAAGACTGGCAGGGCTGTAGTCATAGGGGATTCAATTGTAAGGTGTGTAGACAGGCGTTTCTGTGGTCGAAAACGAGACTCCCGAATGGTATGTTGCCTCCCAGGTGCACGGGTCAGGGATGTCTCAGATCGGCTGCAGGACATACTGAATGGGGAGGGTGAACAGCCAGTTGTCGTGGTGAATATAGGCACCAACGATATAGGTAAAAAACGGGATGAGGTCCTACAATCAGAATTTAGGGAGTCAGGAGATAAGTTAAAAAGTAGGACCTCAAAGGTAGTAATCTCAGGATTGCTACCAGTGCCACATGACAGTCAGAGTAGAATTTCAAGAATAGTCAGAATGAACACGTGGCTTGAGAGATGGTGCAGGAGGGAGGAGTTCAGATTTTTGGGACATTGGAACTGGTTCTGGGGGTGGTGGGACCATTACAAACCGGATGGTCTACACCTGGGCAGGACTGGAACCAATGTCCTCGGGGGTGCTTTTGCTAACACTGTTGGGGAGGTTTTAAACTAATGTGGCAGGGGGATGGGAATCAGATTAGGAAGTTAGAGGTGAGTAAAGAGGCAGCAACTAAAGTCAGTAAGGTACTAGATAATAAACTCATTGTGACTAAGGGGAAGAGTAGGCAGGGAAGAGATGATGAACGCAAAGGGACAGGTGGTCTGAGGTGCATTTGTTTTAATTTGAGAAGTGTAGCAGATAAGGCAGATGAACTTAGGGCTTGGATTAGTACCTGGGAATATGATGTTATTGGTATTACTGAGACTTGGTTGAGGGAAGGGCACGACTGGCAACTGAATATCCCAGGGTATAGATGCTTCAGGAGGGATAGAGAGGGAGGTAGAAGGGGTGGAGGAGTTGCATTACTAGTCAGAGATGATATCACAGCTGTGATTAAGGAGGACACTATGGAGGATTCGAGCACTGAGGCAATATGGATAGAGCTAAGAAATAGGAAGGGTGCAGAAACATTGTTGGGACTTTACTACAGGCCTCCCAAAAGCGAGCATGAAGTAGAGGTACAAATATGCAGACAGATTATAGAAAAATGTAGGAGCAATAGGGTGGTTGTGATGGGAGATTTTAACTGCCTCAACATTGAATGGGATTCGTGTAGTGTTGGAGGCGTAGATGGAGCAGAGTTTGTAAGGAGCACTCAGGAGAGTTTTTTTAGAGCAGTATGTAAATAGTCCAACTCAGGAAGGGGCCATACTGGACCTGGTATTGGGGAAAGATCCCAGCCAGGTGGTTGACGTTTCTGTCGGTGATTACTTTGGGAATAGCGATCACAATTCCGTAAGTTTTAGAATACTCATGGACAAGGACAAGAGGGGTCCGAAAGGAAGAGTGCTAAATTGGGGAAAGGCAGAGTATAACAAAATTCGGCAGGAGCTCGGGAATGTGGATTGGGAGCAGCTGTTTAAGGGTAAATCCACATTTGAAATGTGGGAATCTTTTAAGGAAAGGTTGATTAGAGTGCAGGACAGACATGTCCCTGTGAAAATGAGAGATAGAAATGGCAAGATTAGGGAATCATGGATGACAGGTGGAATTGTGAGACTAGCTAAGATGAAAAAGGAAGCATACATAGGATCGAGGCAACTCAAAACTGACGAAGCTTTGGAGGAATATCGGGAAAGTAGGACAAATCTCAAACGCGCAATAAAGAGGGCTAAAAGGGGCCATGAAATATCTTTGGCTAAAAGGGTTAAGGAAAATCCCAAAGCCTTTTATTTGTATTTAAGGAGCAAGAGGGTAACTAGAGAAAGGATTGGCCCACTCAAAGACAAAAGAGGGAATTTATGCGTGGTGCCAGAGGAAATGGGTGAGATTCTTAATGAGTACTTTGCATCGGTATTCACAAAGGAGAGGGACATGACGGATGTTGAGGCCAGGGATGGATGTTTAAATACTCTCGGTCAAGTTGGCATACGGAAGGAGAATGTTTTGGGTATTCTAAAAGACATTAAGGTGGACAAGTCCCCAGGACCGGATGGGATCAATCCCAGGTTACTGAGGGAAGCGAGGGTCAAAATAGCTGGGGCCTTAACAGATATCTTTGCAGCATCCTTGAGCACAGGTGAGGTCCCGGAGGACTGGAGAATTGCTAACGTTGTCCCTTTGTTTAAGAAGGGTAGCAGGGATAATCCAGGGAATTATAGACCTGTGAGCTTGACATCAGTGGTAGGCAAACTGTTGGAGAAGATACTGAGGGATAGGATCTATTCACATCTGGAAGAAAATAGACATCAGTGATAGGCAACATGGTTTTGTGCAGGGAAGGTCATGTCTTACAAACCTAATAGAATTCTTTGAGGAAGTGACAAAGTTAATTGATGAGGGAAGGGCTGTGGATGTCATATACATGGACTTTAGTAAGGCGTTTGATAAAGTTTCCCATGGCAGGTTGATGAAAAAAGTGAAGTCGTATGGGGTTCAGGGTGTACTATCTAGATGGATAAAGAACTGGCTGGGCAACAGGAGACAGAGAGTAGTGGTGGAAGGGAGTGTCTCAAAATGGAGAAGGGTGACTAGTGTGTTCCACAGGGATCCGTGCTCGGACCACTGTTGTTTGTGATATACATAAATGACCTGGAGGAAGGTATTGGTGGTCTGATTAGAAATTTGCAGATGATACTAAGATTGGTGGAGTTGCAGATAGCAAGGAGGACTGTCAGAGAATACAACAAAATATAGATAGATTGGGGAGTTGGGCAGAGAAATGGCAGATGGAGTTCAATCCAGGCAAATGCAAGGTGATGCATTTTCGAAATTCAAATTCAAGAGTCCTGGGGAAAATTGATGTACAGAGAGATCTGGGAGTTCAGGTCCATTGTACCCTGAAGGTAGCAACGCAGGTTGATAGAGTGGTCAAGAAGGCATACAGCATGCTTGCCTTCATCGGACGGGGTATTGAGTACAAGAGTCGGCAGGTCATGTTACAGTTGTATCGGACTTTGGTTAGGCCACATTTGGAATACTGCGTGCGGTTCTGGTCGCCACATTACCAGAAGGATGTGGATGCTTTGGAGAGGGTGCAGAGGAGGTTCACCAGGATGTTGCCTGGTATGGAGGGTGCTACATATGAAGAAAGGTTGAGTAGAGTAGGATTGTTTTCGTTGGAAAGACGGAGGTTGAGGGGGGGACCTGATTGAGGTCTAACAAATTATGAGAGGTATGGACAGGGTGGATAGCAACACGCTTTTTCCAAGAGCAGGGGTGTCAATTACAGGGGGTCACGATTTCAAGGTGAGAGGGGGAAAGTTTAAGGGAGATGTGCGTGGAATGTTTTTTACGCAGAGGGTGGTGGGTGCCTGGAATGCTTTACCAGCGGAGGTGGTAGAGGCGGGCATGATAGCATCATTTAAGATGCATCTGGACAGGTATATGAATGGGCGGGAACAGAGGGAAGTAGACCTTGGAAAATAGGAGACAGGTTTAGATAAAGGATCTGGATCGGCGCAGGCTGGGAGGGCCGAAGGGCCTGTTCCTGTGCTGTTTTTATCTTTGTTCTTTGTTCTATTAACCGTGCTCACCCTCACCATTAATCGTGCTCACCCTCACCATTAATCGTGCTCACCCTCACCATTAACCGTGCTCACCCTCACCATTGAGGACTGAGTTTAGGAGGAACTTCTTCACCCAAAGGGTTGTGAATCTATGGAATTCCTTGCCCAGTGAAGCAGTTGAGGCTCCTTCATTACATGTTTTTAAGGTAAAGATAGATAGTTTTTTGAAGAATAAAGGGATTAAGGGTTATGGTGTTCGGGCCGGAAAGTGGAGCTGAGTCCACAAAAGATCAGCCATGATCTAATTGAATGGCGGAGCAGGCTCGAGGGGCCAGATGGCCTACTCCTGCTCCTAGTTCTTATTAACCGTGCTCACCCTCAAGGGGCCAATTACAAGGGGTCACAATTTCAAGGTGAGAGGGGAGAAGTTTAAGGGAGATGTGCGTGGAAAGTTTTTTACGCAGAGGGTGGTGGGTGCCTGGAACGCTTTACCAGCGGAGGTGGTAGAGGCGGGCACGATAGCATCATTTAAGATGCATCTGGACAGATATATGAACGGGCGGGGAACAAAGGGAAGTAGATCCTTGGAAAATAGACGACAGGTTTAGATAAAGGATCTGGATCGGCGCAGGCTGGGAGGGCCGAAGGGCCTGTTCCTGTGCTGTAATTTTCTTTTTTCTTTGTTCTTTGTCTTGCATTCTCACCGTGTACCTGGAGGGCCTCATGTGCTCCAGACAGTACAGGACATCGCCCCACCTTTCCCTCCTCCATCGAGACGTCCAGTGCAGCGTAGGAAACCCCCAGTGCAGCACAGGAAACCCCCAGTGCAGCATAGGAAACCCCCAGTGCAGCGCAGGAAACCCCCAGTGCAGCGTAGGAAACCCCCAGTGCAGCGCAGGAAACCCCCAGTGCAGCGTAGCAAAACCCCAGTGCAGCGAAGGAAACCCCCAGTGCAGCGTAGGAAACCCCCAGTGCAGCGAAGGAAACCCCCAGTGCAGCGTAGGAAACCCCCAGTGCAGCACAGGAAAATCCCAGTGCCGCGTGGAAACATCCAATGCAGTGCAGGAAACCCCCAGTGCAGCATGGAAACCCCCAATGCAGTGCAGGAAACCCCCAGTGCAGTGCAGGAAACCCCCAGTGCAGTGCAGGAAACCCCCAGTGCAGCGTAGGAAACCCCCAATGCAGTGCAGGAAACCCCCAGTGCAGCACAGAAAACCCCCAGTGCAGCGTTGGAAACCCCCAGTGCAGCATTGGAAACCCCCCAGTGCAGCATAGTACGGAGGCTGGGGATTGAGGGTAATTTAGAGATGTGGATCAGAAATTGGCTAGTTGAAAGAAGACAGAGAGTGGTAGTTGATGGGAAATGTTCAGAATGGAGTTCAGTTACGAGTGGCGTACCACAAGGATCTGTTCTGGGGCCGTTGCTGTTTGTCATTTTGATAAATGACCTAGAGGAGGGCGCAGAAGGATGGGTGAGTAAATTTGCAGACAACACTAAAGTCGGTGGAGTTGTAGACAGTGCGGAAGGATGTTGCAGGTTACAGAGGGACATAGATAAGCTGCAGAGCTGGGCTGAGAGGTGGCAAATGGAGTTTAATGTGGAGAAGTGTGAGGTGATTCACTTTGGAAAGAATAACAGGAATGCGGAATATTTGGCTAATGGTAAAATTCTTGGTAGTGTGGATGAGCAGAGGGATCTCGGTGTCCGTGTACATAGATCCCTGAAAGTTGCCACCCAGGTTGATAGGGTTGTGAAGAAGGCCTATGGTGTGTTGGCCTTTATTGGTAGAGGGATTGAGTTCCGGAGCCATGAGGTCATGTTGCAGTTGTACAAAACTCTAGTACGGCCGCATTTGGAGTATTGCGTACAGTTCTGGTCGCCTCATTATAGGAAGGACGTGGAAGCTTTGGAACGGGTGCAGAGGAGATTTACCAGGATGTTGCCTGGTATGGAGGGAAAATCTTATGAGGAAAGGCTGATGGACTTGAGGTTGTTTTCGTTAGAGAGAAGAAGGTTAAGAGGTGACTTAATAGAGGCATACAAAATGATCAGAGGGTTAGATAGGGTGGACAGCGAGAGCCTTCTCCCGCGGATGGAGGTGGCTAGCACGAGGGGACATAGCCTTAAATTGAGGGGTAATAGATATAAGACAGAGGTCAGAGGTGGCTTTTTTACGCAAAGAGTGGTGAGGCCGTGGAATGCCCTACCTGCAACAGTAGTGAACTCGCCAACATTGAGGGCATTTAAAAGTTTATTGGATAAGCATATGGATGATAAGGGCATAGTGTAGGTTAGATGGCCTTTATTTTTTTGTCCATGTCGGTGCAACATCGAGGGCCGAAGGGCCTGTACTGCGCTGTATCGTTCTATGTTCTATGTTCTATGTAGGAAAACAGAAACTGCTGGAAATACCGAGCAGGTAAATCAACATCTGAAATGAGTAAAGAGAGAAATGGTATGTTCTGGAACTCGGGGCGACTGTTTAAAAATAATGGGTTGCCCATTGAAGGCAGAGATGGAGAATTTTTTCTTTCTCAGGATAGTAAATGTTTGGAACTCTTCTTCAAAAGGCGGATCAAGCCGGGGCTTTGCTTATTTTGAGGCAGAGGTGTTCTCCATTTTTTTACATAGAATTTACAGTGCAGAAGGAGGCCATTTGGCCCATCGAGTCTGCACCGGCTCTTGGAAAGAGCACCCTACCCCCTACCCAAGGTCAACACCTCCACCCTATCCCCATAACTCAGTAACCCCACCCAACACTAAGGGCAATTTTGGACACTAAGGGCAATTTCTCCAGGGCCAATCCACCTAACCTGCACATCTTTGGACTGTGGGAGGAAACGGGAGCACCCGGAGGAAACCCACGCACACACGGGGAGGATGTGCAGACTCCGCACAGACAGTGACCCAGCGGGGAATCAAACCTGGGACCCTGGAGCTGTGATCCGATTGTGCTATCCACAATGCTACCGTGCTGCCCTTTCTCTTATTTCTGGCTCTCTCTTACCTTTTATATATCGAAAAAAATTCTTCCTATCTTCCTTTACATTACTAGCTAGCTTGTGCTCAAACTCCATCTCCCCACTCCCCCTCCCAACTGCTATTTTAGTTGTTCTCTGCTCGCTTTTAAAGGCATCCCAACCCTCTGGCTTCTCACTGATCCTTGCCACTTTGTATGCTTTTTCTTTTGCTTTTATGCTGTCCTTGACTTCCCATTACCAATTAAAAATCTGTCTAACTCTTCCTTAAATTTACTCACTGTCCCAGCATCCCCCGCACTCTGGGGTAGCGAATTCCACAGATTCACAACCCTTTGGGAGAAGTAGTTTCTCCTCATCTTATTGCAACTTACTGTCCCACCTATTTTTGTGTCATCTGTGAATTTGGCTATAGATCCTTCTATCCCTGTATCCAAGTCATTAATATAGATTGTAAATAGCTGGGGCCCGGGCACTGAATCTTGTGGCACTCCACTAGTTACATCTTGCAATCCAGAAATAGACCCATTTATCCCGACTCTCTGTCTCCTGTCCACCAGCTAGTCTTCTACCCAAGCTAATAAACTACCCCTAACCCCATGTGATCTCACCTTGTGAATCAACCTTCTGTGCAGCACCTTATCAAACGCCTTCCGGAAATCCAGATATACTACATCTACAGGGTCCCCATTATCCACTTTGCTTGCTACACCCGCTCACACCCCCCTCACCCCTCACCCAACCTTCACCCCCTCACACACCCCTCACTCACTCACACACCTCTCACCCACTCACACCCCTTCACCCGCTCACCCCCCTCACCTGCTCACACCCCCCTCACCCGCTCACACCCCCCTCACCCGCTCACACCCCCCTCACCCGCTCACACCCCCCTCACCCGCTCACACCCCCTCACCCGCTCACACCCCCTCACCTGCTCACACCCCCCTCACCTGCTCACACCCCCCTCACCCGCTCACACCCTCACTCACTCACACACCCCTCGCCCGCTCACACCCCCTCACACACACCCTCACCCGCTCACACTCCCCTCATCTGCTCACACCCCCCTCACACACACCCTCACCTGCTCACACCCCCCTCACACACACCCTCACCCGCTCACACCCCCCTCACCCCCTCACTCACTCACACACCCGTCACCCACTCACACCCCCTTCACCCGCTCACACCCCCCTCATCTGCTCACACCCCCCTCACCTGCTCACACACCCCTCACCCGCTCACACCCCCTTCAGCCGCTCACACCCCCCTCATCTGCTCACACACCCCTCACCCGCTCACACCCCCCTCACACACACCCTCACCCGCTCACACCCCCCTCACACACACCCTCACCTGCTCACACCCCCCTCACCTGCTCACACCCCCCTCACCTGCTCACACCCCCCTCATCTGCTCACACGCCCCTCACCCCCTCACTCACTCACACACCCGTCACCCACTCACACCCCCTTCACCCGCTCACCCCCCTCACCTGCTCACACCCCCCTCACCTACTCACACACCCCTCACCTGCTCACACCCTCACTCACTCACACACCCCTCGCCCGCTCACACCCCCCTCACACACACCCTCACCTGCTCACAGCCCCCTCATCTGCTCACACCCTCCCTCACACACACCCTCATCTGCTCACACCCCCCTCACCCTCTCACTCACTCACACACCCGTCACCCACTCACACCCCCTTCACCCGCTCACACCCCCCTCATCTGCTCACACCCCCCTCACCTGCTCACACACCCCTCACCCACTCACACCCCTTTCACCCACTCACACCCCCTCACCCCTCACCCGCTCACACCCCCCTCACACACACCCTCACCCGCTCACACCCCCCTCACCCCCTCACTCACTCACACACCCCCTTCACCTGCTCACACCCACCTCACCCGCTCACACCCCCCTTATCTTCCAACAGCCCTATATATAACCTCCACTGTGGCCGCTGGGCCTCCCCTTGAACCGCCTGCAATCCACCCAGTGCGATGCATGGTCAGAAACCACAATCACCGAGTACCCCCGCCAGCAGAACCTTGTCCATCACAAAGCAAACAGTCTGGGAATATCCCCGGTGCTGATGGACATTCGGTGCTGATGGACAGTCGGTGCTGATGGACAGCCGGTGCTGATGGGCAGTCGGTGCTGATGGACAGTCGGTGCTGATGGACATTCGGTGCTGATGGACAGTCGGTGCTGATGGACAGTCGGTGCTGATGGACAGTCGGTGCTGATGGACAGTCGGTGCTGATGGACATTCGGTGCTGATGGACAGTCGGTGCTGATGGACAGTCGGTGCTGATGGACATTCGGTGCTGATGGACAGTCGGTGCTGATGGACAGTCGGTGCTGATGGGCAGTCGGTGCTGATGGACAGCCGGTGCTATGGACAGTCGGTGCTATGGACAGTCGGTGCTGATGGACAGCCGGTGCTGATGGACATTCGGTGCTGATGGGCAGCCGGTGCTATGGACAGTCGGTGCTATGGACAGCCGGTGCTGATGGACAGTCGGTGCTATGGACAGTCGGTGCTGATGGACAGCCGGTGCTGATGGACATTCGGTGCTATGGACAGTCGGTGCTGATGGACAGTCGGTGCTATGGACAGTCGGTGCTGATGGACATTCGGTGCTGATGGACAGTCGGTGCTGATGGACAGCCGGTGCTGATGGACATTCGGTGCTATGGACAGTCGGTGCTGATGGACAGTCGGTGCTATGGACAGTCGGTGCTGATGGACATTCGGTGCTGATGGGCAGTCGGTGCTGATGGACAGTCGGTGCTGATGGACAGTCGGTGCTGATGGACAGTCGGTGCTGATGGACAGTCGGTGCTGATGGACAGCTGGTGCTGATGGACAGCCGGTGCTGATGGGCAGCCGGTGCTGATGGGCAGTCGGTGCTGATGGACAGTCGGTGCTGATGGACATTCGGTGCTGATGGACAGTCGGTGCTGATGGACAGTCGGTGCTGATGGGCAGTCGGTGCTGATGGACAGTCGGTGCTGATGGACAGCCGGTGCTGATGGACAGTCGGTGCTGATGGACAGTCGGTGCTGATGGACAGCCGGTGCTATGGACAGTCGGTGCTGATGGACAGCCGGTGCTGATGGACAGCCGGTGCTGATGGACAGCCGGTGCTGATGGACAGTCGGTGCTATGGACAGTCGGTGCTGATGGACAGTCGGTGCTATGGACAGTCGGTGCTGATGGACATTCGGTGCTGATGGGCAGTCGGTGCTGATGGACAGTCGGTGCTGATGGACAGTCGGTGCTGATGGACAGCCGGTGCTGATGGACATTCGGTGCTGATGGGCAGTCGGTGCTATGGACAGTCGGTGCTGATGGACAGTCGGTGCTGATGGACAGTCGGTGCTATGGACAGCCGGTGCTGATGGACAGCTGGTGCTGATGGACAGCCGGTGCTGATGGGCAGCCGGTGCTGATGGGCAGTCGGTGCTGATGGACAGTCGGTGCTGATGGACAGTCGGTGCTGATGGGCAGCCGGTGCTGATGGGCAGCCGGTGCTGATGGACAGTCGGTGCTGATGGACAGTCGGTGCTGATGGACAGTCGGTGCTGATGGACAGTCGGTGCTATGGACAGCCGGTGCTGATGGACAGCTGGTGCTGATGGACAGCCGGTGCTGATGGGCAGTCGGTGCTGATGGACAGCCGGTGCTGATGGACAGCCGGTGCTGATGGACAGTCGGTGCTGATGGACAGTCGGTGCTATGGACAGTCGGTGCTGATGGACAGTCGGTGCTGATGGACAGTCGGTGCTGATGGACAGTCGGTGCTGATGGACAGTCGGTGCTATGGACAGTCGGTGCTGATGGACAGTCGGTGCTGATGGACAGTCGGTGCTGATGGGCAGTCGGTGCTGATGGACAGTCGGTGCTGATGGACAGCCGGTGCTGATGGGCAGTCGGTGCTGATGGACAGTCGGTGCTGATGGACAGCCGGTGCTGATGGACAGTCGGTGCTGATGGACAGCCGGTGCTGATGGGCAGTCTTTACTCGGTTGAACCCGGCCCCCCTCTTCGTCAACTGCACATCCCGCTCACTCCCTTCCCAGCTGCACCTCCTGGTTTGCTTCGCCCAGTTCAAGATCTTTTCCTTGTCCACGAACTGGTGCAGCAGGCACCACCATCGCCCTGGACGATGGTCACTCACACACCCCTCAGCCTCCCACCCGCAGCCTCCTGCTCAGTGCCCTGTCCACCAGATCCACCTGGAGGGGCCGGTCGAAGGCCCCTTCCCCATCAGCTTCTCCAGCATCCTCACTACATATTAGGCGGCCTCCTTAACTATGAGGTCATTAATTAATCCCTTCTCATTACACAATACCGAATCCAAAGTACCTGTTCCCTGGTTGGCTCCCCAACTTACTGCTCCAATAAACAATCTTTAATACATTCAGTGAACTCTGCCTCCAGGCCTCCCTTGCCAATTTGATTCCTCCAGTTTATGTGCATATTAAAATCACCCAGTATTATTACCGTACCTTTATTACAAGCCCCCAGTATTTCCTGATTAATATCGTGTCCCAAATTAGAACTACTGTTTGAGGACCTGTAGATTACTCCTCCAAGGAGTCATTCTTTGCTGTTTTTGATATTCTGCCCAATCTTCTGACCTGCCACCCATCTTTGTGCAATTACAGCTCTTTTTTAATCTTCAACTTTTTTAGTTGGCACAGTGGTTAGCACTGCTGCCTCACAGCTCCAGGGTTCCGGGTTCAATTCCAGCCTTTACTGTCTGTGTGGAGTCTGCACGTTCTCCCCGTGTGTGCGTGGGTTTCCTCCGGGTGCTCCGGTTTCCTCCCACAGTCCAAAGACGTGCAGGTTAGGTGGGTTGGCCGTGATAAATTGCTCCTCAGTGTCCAAAAAGGTTAGGTTGGGTTACTGGGTTACGGGGATAGGGTGGAGGTGTGGGCTTGGGTAGGGTGCTCTTTCCAAGGGCTGGTGCAGACGCGATGGGCCAAATGCATTCTATGACATTCTATGATTCTATGACAGTTTTTTAAAAAATAATTTTTATTGGAATTTTTACAGAAAATATAACAACTATGAAATGTAACAAAATAACCCCATAATAACTGTAACACCCCCCAAACCGTACCAACGCATCCCCCCACCCCCCCCCCCCCCCAACCCCAATGAACAACAAAAAATCTTTAAAATAAATTAAAATTAAATAAACAAATATAATCATCGTCCTCCCCCCCCCCCCCCTTCCCCCCCCCCCCCCCCCCCGGGTTGCTGCTACTACTGTCCCAGTACCCTATCGTTGAGCCAGAAAGTCGAGGAAAGGTTGCCACCGCCTAAAGAACCCTTGTACCGACCCTCTCAGGGCGAATTTGACCTTCTCTAGCTTAATGAAACCCGCCATGTCATTGATCCAGGCCTCCACGCTTGGGGGCCTCGCATCCTTCCATTGTAGCAAGATCCTTCGCCGGGCTACTAGGGACGCAAAGGCCAGCACACCGGCCTCTTTCGCCTCCTGCACTCCCGGCTCCACCCCAACCCCAAAAATCGCGAGTCCCCATCCTGGCTTGACCCTGGATCCCACCACCCTCGACACCGTCCTCGCCACCCCCTTCCAGAACTCCTCCAGTGCCGGGCATGCCCAGAACATATGGGCATGGTTCGCTGGACTCTCCGAACACCTGACACACCTGTCTTCACCCCCAAAGAACCTACTCATCCTAGACCCGGGCATGTGGGCCCGGTGCAGCACCTTGAATTGGATGAGGCTAAGCCGCGCACATGAGGAGGAAGAATTAACCCTCTCCAGGGCATCAGCCCATGTCCTGTCTTCGATCTGTTCCCCCAGTTCCCCCTCCCACTTAGCTTTCAGCTCCTCTACTGACGCCTCCTCCACCTCCTGCATAACCTTGTAGATATCAGATATCTTCCCCTCTCCGACCCAGACCCCCAAAAGCACCCTGTCGCTCACCCCCCTCGCGGGAAGCGAAGGGAATCCCTCCACCTGCCGTCTAGCAAACGCCTTTACCTGCAGTTACCTGAACATGTTCCCTGGGGGGAGCCCAAATTTCTCCTCCAACTCCCCCAGGCTCGCAAACCTCCGATCAATAAACAGGTCCTTAGCTGTCTGATGCCCGCTCTGTGCCAACCCTGGAATCCCCCATCAATGTTCCCGGGGACGCACCGATGGTTCCCCCTTAACGGAGCCTCCATCGAGCCCCCCACTTCTCCCCTATGTCGCCTCCACTGCCCCCAAATCTTGAGGGTAGCTGCCACCACCGGGCTCGTGGTATACCTCGTGGGAGGGAGCGGCCACGGCGCCGTTACCAGGGCCCCCAGGCTTGTATCTCCACAGGACGCCCTCTCCATCCGTTTCCATGCTGTCCCCTCCCCCTCCATCACCCACTTGCGCACCATCGACACATTGGCCGCCCAATAATACCCCGAGAGATTGGGTAACGCCAGCCCCACCCCATCTCTACCCCGCTCCAAGAAGACCCTCTTCACCCTCGGGGTCCCATGCGCCCAAACAAAGCTCATGATGCTGCTAGTCACCCTTCTAAAAAAGGCCCTGGGGATAAAGATGGCCAAACACTGGAAGAGGAACAAGAATCTCGGGAGAACCGTCATTTTGACGGACTGCACTCTACCCGCCAACGGTAGCGGTACCATGTCCCACCTTTTAAATTCCTCCTCCATCTGCTCCACCAGCCTGGTAAAATTAAGCTTATGAAGAGTCCCCCAACTCCTGGCCACCTGCACCCCCAGGTATCTGAAACTCTTCACTGCCCTCTTAAATGGGAGTCTCCCAGTTCCCTCCTCTTGATCACCCTGGTGTACTACAAATACCTCGCTCTTGCCTAAATTTAACTTATAGCCCGAGAAGCCCCCAAATTCCGCTAACAGCTCCATCACCCCCGGCATTCCCCCTTCTGGGTCCGCCACATACAACAGCAGGTCGTCCGCATACAGCGATACCCGATGTTCCTCCCCACCCCGCACCAGACCCCTCCATCTCCCTGACTCCCTCAACGCCATAGCCAAAGGTTCAATCGCCAGTGCAAAGAGCAAGGGGGACAGGGGGCACCCCTGCCTGGTCCCACGGTAGAGCCTAAAGTACTCTGATCTCCTTCCATTGGTAACTACACTCGCCATCGGAGCCGCGTAGAGCAGCCTCACCCATTTGATGAATCCCTCCCCGAATCCGAACCGCTCCAGCACCTCCCACAGGTACCCCCACTCAACTCTATCAAACGCTTTCTCTGCATCCAGCGCCACCACTATCTCCGCCTCCCCCTCCACTGCCGGCATCATAATAACATTTAGCAATCTCCGCACATTCGTGTTGAGCTGCCGTCCCTTGACAAATCCTGTCTGATCCTCGTGTATCACCCCTGGCACACAATCCTCTATCCTGGTGGCCAGGATCTTCGCCAGCAACTTAGCATCAACATTGAGGAGCGAGATCGGCCTTTATGATCCATATGATTCTATGACATAGTTAACCACGTGTAGTGTGTCCTTGGAATTTATCTTTCTCATTGTGAATGATCTATTCTGTGCATGATGAAATATCTCCTTCAGTGTCCATCACTGCATCTCTATGGACCTAATTTGTCAGTTCACTTCGGTAGCTGTCCGCTGATGCCCTCATAATTATCCTTATTGGAGTTCAGAATATTGGTTTTGCCGTCACTCTTCTCTCCCTCAAACTGAGTGTAAAATTCAATCATATTATGATCACTGTTACCTACGGACGCCTGCACCATGAGGTCATTAATTAAACCCATCTCATTACACAATACCAGGTCAGTACAGCCTGCTCTCTGCTGCAGAAGGTGCTGTTCGAAGAAACTATCCTGAAAATATTCAATGAATTCCTCATTTAGGCTTCCTTTCTAATCTGATTTTTCCACCACATTCAGATTAACTTCCGACCTGGTTATTACTGTACCTTCTGACAAGCTCCTGTATTCCATGTCCTCCCATCTGGTTACTGTATGATCCAACAGGGAACTCCAGCTGACATGTCCACAATAGGACAGCTTCAGGTGAAAGCTCAGCCAGAGATGAGTTATATTGAGATGAGGATTTATAGTTGGGTACCGATAACCCCACTGAATGGGTTTCCTCCGGATTTCCTCCCACAGTCCAAAGATGTACGGGTTAGGTGGATTGGCCATGCTAAATTGCCCGTAGTGTCCTAAAAAGTAAGGTTAAGGGGGGGGGTTGTTGGGTTACTGGTATAGGGTGGATACGTGGGTTTGAGTAGGGTGATCATGGCTCGGCACAACATCAAGGGCCGAAGGGCCTGTTCTGTGCTGTACTGTTCTATATTCTATGAATTGCAGACAAGGCAGAGAGAGAGCGTGCTGCACAACCTTCACTTTCTCAGTTTATTTCCAAACTGAGTCCAAAAAACAAAGTCATAACTTAAACTGATCTCAGTTAGGGTGGTTTCCAGTAAATCACCAAGGCAGTCTCACAGCCTGTTCAAATAAACAAATAGTTCATATCTCTGCAGCGAAAAGCGAGAGTTCAGACGGCGCTGCCGAGGGTTCTGGACTGGAGAGGAACTTGTAGTGGGAGGAGGACGATGTTTTGGTGCATGTCGGTACAAATGACAGGTAGCACGAGAAAGGTACAGCTTACCCAGTACGCACAGTACGCACAGTACACAGTACGCACAGTACTTACCCAGTACAGCACGAGAAAGGTACAGCTTACCCAGTACGCACAGTACACAGTACGCACAGTACTTACCCAGTACAGCACGAGAAAGGTACAGCTTACCAAGTACGCACAGTACACAGTACGCACAGTACACAGTACGCACAGTACACAGTACGCACTGTACTTACCCAGTACAGCACGAGAAAGGTACAGCTTACCCAGTATGCACAGTACATAGTATACACAGTACTTACCCAGCACAGCACGAGAAAGGTACAGCTTACCCAGTACGCACAGTAGTATGCACAGTACTTGCCCAGTACAGCACGAGAAAGGTACAGTTTACCCAGTACGCACAGTACACAGTATGCACAGTACTTGCCCAGTACAGCACGAGAAAGGTACAGCTTACCCAGTACGCACAGTACACAGTATGCACAGTACTTGCCCAGTACATCATGAGAAAGGTACAGTTTACCCAGTACGCAGAGTACACAGTCCGCACAGTACACAGTACGCACAGTACTTGCCCGGTACAGCACGAGAAAATACGCACAGTACTTACCCAGTACAGCACGAGAAAGGTACAGCTTACCCAGTACGCACAGTACACAGTACGCACAGTACTTACCCAGTACAGCACGAGAAAGGTACAGCTTACCCAGTACGCACAGTACACAGTACGCACAGTACACAGTACGCACAGTACACAGTACGCACAGTACTTACCCAGTACAGCACGAGAAAGTTACAGCTTACCCAGTACGCACAGTACACAGTACGCACAGTACACAGTACGCACAGTACTTACCCAGTACAGCACGAGAAAGGTACAGTTTACCCAGTATGCACAGTACACAGTACGCACAGTACACAGTACGCACAGTATACACAGTACTTACCCAGCACAGCACGAGAAAGGTACAGCTTACCCAGTATGCACAGTACACAGTACGCACAGTACACAGTATACACAGTACTTACCCAGCACAGCACGAGAAAGGTACAGCTTACCCAGTACGCACAGTACACAGTACGCACAGTACTTACCCAGTACAGCACGAGAAGGATACAGCTTACCCAGTACGCACAGTACACAGTATACACAGTACGCACAGTACACAGTATACACAGTACTTACCCAGTATACACAGTATACACAGTACTACCCAGTACGCACAGTACACAGTATGCACAGTACTTACCCAGTACAGCACGAGTAGGTACAGCTTACCCAGTATGCACAGTACACAGTACGCACAGTACACAGCATGCACAGTACACAGTATACACAGTTCTTACCCAGTACAGCACGGGAAAGGTACAGCTTACCCAGTCAGAGTACACACAGTACACAGTCCGCACAGTACACAGTATGCACAGTACACAGTATACACAGTTCTTACCCAGTATAGCACGAGAAAGGTACAGCTTACCCAGTACGCACAGTACACAGTCCGCACAGTACACAGTATGCACAGTACACAGTATACACAGTTCTTACCCAGTACAGCACGAGAAAGGTACAGCTTACCCAGTATGCGGAGTCAGGCACCAAATTAATAATCAGAAAATGAAAGGTAATAATTTGATTGGGTTCCTGACTCCGAGACTGGTCTGGAAGAAGTGGGTTAAGTCATGGTGCACTGGAAGCAGTGCTGGGAAAGGTGGGGGCTGTATCTTTGGGACGGTTTGAATCATGCTGGGCTGGTGACTGAGTGAGCTGCAGAACTGGGGAAGTAGAAAGGGCTTTATCTAAAGAGTGGGAGCAAGGGATCAAATTTACCCACCTCTTGCCACACCCCACCATCCAAGGTAACTGAACACACTGACTCAGTCTGCACCTCAGTTGTCATAAGTAAATTCCACAGCCTCAAAATCTCTGACGTTTAATCTTGTATCAATGATTCCTTGTTCTAAACCCTGAACTGCTGGAAGTCTGTTTATTAAAAAATAATTTTTATTGGAATTTTTTGAAAAATATATATCAACAGAACAATAATAACAGTAACAATAATAAACACCCCCTGGAGTCTGTTTCTATCTACCCTGTCCCATCCTTTCCTATCATTAAAGACATCATCACATCTGCCTGGTTCTGTTCCTAACTCAATGTTTTGATTCGCTGTGTTTCCTCTTTAGGAAGGAATGGTCCAGGATGTTGAAGCTCAGGATCTTGAACATGATCGCTCCTTCCTACTTTCTTGGAGTCTCCTTCACCACCATGATCCTTCAGAGTTTTGTTTTCATTCCCACTATCTTCGCTGATGACTTCACACGACCATGGTCGTTCTCTGGCAGTCACTTCACTTTCTTTCTCTATATCTCAGCTAACGTTTTGGGAAACTACTTCTTGATCCTGTGGTACCCATCAGAGAGCGCACACAACAGCCCTGCTTTCCCTGATGGCAATCAACCCCTACAACCAGGCAGCCATTTCTGCAAGTTATGCAGCAAAGTTATTCTGAGGCGAGACCACCATTGCTTCTTCACAGCAAACTGTATCGGGAACAGAAACATGCGTTACTTCCTCATGTTTGGGTGGTACACCTCGATTGTCTGTCTCTATTCCTTAGTGGTAGGTGTAGCGTACCTGAGTGTAGAATATCATCTCTCCTTTGAAAATCCCCTCACCTTCCTCACCCTCCTACCCCTCTCCTTCTTCCATTTCTTCTTCAGTATGATCCCATCATTTCAGTTGTTCCTCGTCCTGATGCTCTACATCTGGTTAGGGATTGGATTGACCTGCGCTGGCTTCTGCTGCCAACAGATTCTCTTGGTAGCTCGAGGGCGTACCTGGTACCATCTGAAGAAAGGGATGCCTCCAGTTCGCTGCACGCCATGGGGGGTCAACCTTCAGGATGTGTTCGGGGAACGTTGGCTGCTGGGATTCTTCTTCCCGATTCCAACAGTACATGTGGATCCAAAGGACAAATAGTACTGAATTCCCCGGTGTCAGCATGCTTCCCAAACCCACTGTCCTGAATCCCCCAGCATACCTCTGCTTCCCAAACAAATTGTATTATACCCTCAGATTAACCTGCAGTAGGAGTGAGGTGTAATCACATTGTCCCAAATACCCTGCGTTCAGTCCATGTAGGATGGGTACAGATCAGTTCAATGTGCAGATCCTCCTTATAGATGTCACCTTTCTGTGGTATTGCATTTGTTTAAACATATGTTGATTATCAAAGACTTTCATCAAAACTGTTTACAGTCTGGTTTGAACAGAGGAAGTTAAAATGCAGACTGAGGTAATCACAGGGTATAACTGAGTGAAGGATGTGCTTGGCTGCGGTGATGGTGTGTGCAAGCAGTGGACAAGATCCCAAAGGCTGTTGTTCCTGGGAATGCTTTTCAATTCAGAATGGTCTGTGGCCATGTGATCGAACTCTATGTTATGACAGGACACGAAAGGTTCAGAAAGTGTTACTGGGTGAGATCGGAGATCGGAGCTCAGCAGATCATAGAATCACACAGTACAGAAGAGGCCCTTTGGCCCGTCAAGCCTGTACTGACACAATACTACACTAAATCTACTAAATTTGTGGGCAGCACAGTAGCACAGTGGTTAGCACTGTGGCTTCACATCACCAGGGTCCCAGGTTCGATTCCCCGCTGGGTCACTGTCTGTGCGGAGTCTGCACGTTCTCCCCGTGTCTGCGTGGGTTTCCTCCGGGTGCTCCGGTTTCCTCCCACAGTCCAAAGACGTGCAGGTTAGGTGGATTGGCCATGCTAAATTGCCCTTAGTGACCAAAAAGGATGTAAGGGGTTATGGGGATAGGGTGGAAGTGAGGGCCAGGGCCGGCTCAAGGCACCGGCAACTCGGGCGACTGCCCGGGGCGCCATGTGCTCGGGGGCGCCAGAGACTCGGGTCCCGCGCATGCGCAGTTCGGCCGGTGCCAACCAGCGCATGCGCGATGGCCGCCCGCCCCCAGGGTGGCCCCCCAGCTCGGTCCGCCCCCCCGCTCAGTCCCTCCCGCCCCGCCCTCGGGTCCACCCCCCCACCCCGCCCTCGGGTCCGCCCCCCCACCCCGCCCTCGGGTCCGCCCCCCCGCCCCGCCCTCGGGTCCGCCCCCCCGCCCCGCCCTCGGATCCGCCCCCCCCGCCCCGCCCTCGGGTCCGCCCCCCCACCCCGCCCTCGGGTCCGCCCCCCTGCCCCGCCCTCGGGTCCGCCCCCTGCCCCGCCCTCGGGTCCGCCCCCCGCCCCGCCCTCGGGTCCGCCGCCCCGCCCTCGGATCCGCCCCCCCGCCCCACCCTCAGGTCCGCCCCCCCACCCCGCCCTCGGGTCCGCCCCCCCGCCCCACCCTCGGGTCCGCCCCCCGCCCCGCCCTCGGGTCCGCCCCCCCGCCCCGCCCTCGGGTCCGCCCCCCCGCCCCGCCCTCGGGTCCGCCCCCCCGTCCCGCCCTCGGGTCCGCCCCCCGCCCCGCCCTCGGGTCCGCCCCCCGCCCCGCCCTCGGGTCCGCCCCCCCCGCCCCGCCCTCGGGTCCGCCCCCCCGCCCCGCCCTCGGGTCCGCCCCCCCCCGCCCCGCCCTCGGGTCCGCCCCCCCCCGCACCGCCCTCGGGTCCGCCCCCCCCCGCCCCGCCCTCGGGTCCGCCCCCCACCCCGCCCTCGGGTCCGCCCCCCGCCCCGCCCTCGGGTCCGCCCCCCGCCCCGCCCTCGGGTCCGCCCCCCCCCGCCCCGCCCTCAGATCCGCCCCCCCGCCCCGCCCTCGGGTCCGCCCCCCGCCCCGCCCTCGAGTCCGCCCCCCGCCCCGCCCTCGGGTCCGCCACCCCGCGCCCGCCCCCCCTTCGGGTCCGCCCCCCGCGCCCGCCCCCCCTTCGGGTCCGCCGCCCGCGTCCGCCCCCCCTCGGGTCCGCCCCCCCTCGGCCTCGCCCCCCCGCCCCCCCCGGCCCCGCCCCCTCGGTCCCGCCCCCCCCCGGTCCCTGCCGCTGAGGCAGCAGTGCTAACCACTGTGTCACCGTTCCATCCTTGGGCCACCAACCTGGCCCATAGCCTTGAATGTTATAACATTTCAAGTGCTCAGTGCATTCTAGATTCCTAAACGCCCTCTGAACCTCCTGCCTTTCTCCTTAAAATTTGCCCCCTTGTTATTGACTCTTCAACTAAGGGGAGCAGCTGATTTCTATCCACTCTGTCCATATCCCCTGTAATCTTCTACACCTCGATTACATCCCCTCCTCCACCCCCCCCCCCCCCCCCCCCCAGCCTTCTCTGCTCCAAAGAAAACAACCCAAGCTTATCCAGTCTCTCTTCATGGCTAAAATGCTCCATCCCAGGCAACATGCTGGTGAATCTCCTCTGCACCCCCTCTACTGCATCCTTCCTATAGCACGGTGACCAGAATTGAACACAGTGCTTCAGCTTGAACCTGACAAGCCCTGTACAGCCCCAACATAACCTCCCTGCTCTTATAATCTAGGCCACGACTGATAAAGGCAAGTGTCCCGTATGCCTTCTTAACTAACCTATTAAGCTGTCCTGTCACCTTCAGGGATCTGTGGACAGGCAGCCCAAGATCTATCTGAGCTTCCTGGTGTCCTGCCAGTCATTGAGTTCTTCCTTGTCATGTTCCTCCTTCCAAAATGCTTCACCTCATTCTTTTCATTGGGGGTTAAATTCCATTTGCCACTGATCTGACCAATCTGTCTCTATCTTCCTGTTAACTAACATCTTCTTCACTACCATCCACCCGGCCAATCTTCATGTCCTCCACAAACTTACTTATCATCCCCACACATTTTCTTCTATATCGTTTATATGTATCACAAACAATAAGGGACCCAGTAAGGATCCCTGTGGAACACCACTTGACCGTCCTCCAATCACACAAACAGCCTTCTACCACCACCCTCTCTCTCTTATCACTGAGACCATTTTGGATCCAATTTGCCACGTTACCCAGTATCTCAATGTGCTTCTACCTCTATCAGCCTCCCATGTGGGACCTTGTCAAAGGCTTTGCTGAAATCCATATAAACCACATCAACCGTACTACCCTCATCCACATACTGATCAAATTACATCATCAAATTAATTCGACATGACCTCCCTCTGACAAAGCCACGCTGACTATTCCTGATCAAACTTTGCCTCTCCAAGTGGAGATAGATTCTCTCCTTCAGAATCTTCTCCAATAGTTTCAATTACTGACGTGAGACTCATTGGTCTGTAGTTCCTGGTTTATCTCTGCCACCTTATTCCAATGGACCACATTAGCCGTCCACCTGGTGCCTTCCCTGTCAGAGGAATTAAACATTTGGTTCCAAGTCCCTGTAATTTCCTTCCTTGCCTCCCAAAGCAGCTTGGGTTATAATCCATCTGGACCTGGGATTTGTCCAATTTTAAGCCCACCAAAACCTCCCATCATTCCCCATGTCAAACTGCTCAAGAACCTCAGTCCCTCTGTCTGAATTCTGCCCCACATCCTCCTCTGCCAAAGTGAAGACAGTAAGATGTCTTACAACACCAGGTTAAAGTCCAACATGTTTGTTTCAAACACTAGCTTTTGCTCCTTCCTCTTCATTCACCTGAGGAAGGAGCTGCGCTCCAAAAGCTAGTGTTTGAAACAAACCTGTTGGACTTTAACCTGGTGTTGTAAGACATCTTACTGTGCTCACCCCAGTCCAATGCCAGTATCTCCACATCAAAGTGAAGACAGATCATTAACACGTTCTACACTTCATTATCTGTGATTTTAATCAAGGTGTTCAAAAATTAGCAAAAGTTTTGATAGCGTAGATGAAGGAACCTATTTCCAATGATGCGCGTGTCCAGACGAGCTGGGCCATTCAGAAAGCACTGCCTCACAAAAGTGGAAATCTGAAACTTGCCCCAAAAACCACTTGAGACTGAGAGTCAATGGAGCTTTCAACATGATAGTGCTGTATTATTTATAGAAACAAACATAGTTTACAACAGAGGGAGGTCATTCTGTCAGAAAGAGCCATCCAGCCCAACTCTACATTCCGGCTCTCAATCTGTAACACCGAATATCACTGGATTCCAGCTCATATCCAAGTATTGTTGTAAAACAATATGGATTTCACTGCTGATACAAAACTGGTCCTTCCTATGCACTCTCTCAGTCCCTCATTACTTTATAAACCTCAATTAAATCTCCTCTCAGCCTCCTCTTCCAGCCGATCGAAACTTGCTCCATAGTTAAACTCGGCAATCCAGGCAATATCCTCACTGATATTCTCTCCATCCCCAACACCTCACTGTGCTGCTGTGAGCTGAACTTTGCACAGTACTCCAGCTGTGGCTGTGGCCTGACTGCTGTTTAAGGCAGTTCTCGCTTAACCTTCCTGCCCTTACACTCTCAGCCTTATTTAATATAGGAGTGTCCAAAATGCCTTCTTAACCACTCTAACTACCTGTCCAGTTAACCACCCTAACTACCTGTCTGGTTAACCACTCTGTCAGTCTGGTTAACCACTCTAACTACCTGTCCAGTTAACCACCCTAACTACCTACTATAGGCCAGTGAGTTTAACTTCGGTAGTAGGGAAGATGCTGGAATCTATCATCAAGGAAGAAATTGCGAGGCATCTGGATAGAAATTGTCCCATTGGGCAGACGCAGCATGGGTTCATAAAGGGCAGGTCGTGCCTAACTAATTTAGTGGAATTTTTAGAGGACATTACCAGTGCAGTAGATAACGGGGAACCAATGGATGTGGTATATCTGGATTTCCAGAAAGCCTTTGACAAGGTGCCACACAAAAGATTGTTGCATAAGATAAAGATGCATGGCATTAAGGGTAAAGTAGTAGCATGGATAGAGGATTGGTTAATTAATAGAAAGCAAAGAGCGGGGATTAATGGGTGTTTCTCTAGTTGGCAATCAGTAGCTAGTGGTGTCCCTCAGGGATCCGTGTTGGGCCCACAATTGTTCACAATTTACATAGATGATTTGGAGTTGGGGACCAAGGGCAATGTGTCCAAGTTTGCAGATGACACTAAGACACTAGGGGCTGTTTAGCACAGGGCTAACTTGCTGGCTTTGAAAGCAGACCAAGCAGGCCAGCAGCATGGTTTGATTCCCGTAACAGCCACCCCGAACAGGCGCCGTAATGTGGCGACTAGAGGCTTTTCACAGTAACTTCATTTGAAGCCTACTCGTGACAGTAAGCGATTTTCATTTCATTTCAAGATGAGTGGTAAAGGGAAAAGTGCAGAGGATACTGGAAGTCTGCAGAGGGATTTGGATAGGTTAAGTGAATGGGCTAGGGTCTGGCAGATGGAATACAATGTTGACAAATGTGACAAATAAAAATTATCCATTTTTGTAGGAATAACAGCAAAAGGGATTATTATTTAAACGATAAAATATTAAAGCATGCTGCTGTGCAGAGAGACCTGGGTGTGCTAGTGCATGAGTCACAGAAAGTTGGTTTACAGGTGCAACAGGTGATTAAGAAGGCAAATGGAATTTTGTCCTTCATTGCTAGAGGGATGGAGTTTAAGACTAGGGAGGTTATGCTGCCATTGTATAAGGTGTTAGTGAGGCCACACCTGGAGTATTGTGTTCAGTTTTGGTCTCCTTACTTGAGAAAGGATGTACTGGCACTGGAGGGTGTGCAGAGGAGATTCACTAGGTTAATCCTAGAGCTGAAGGGGTTGGATTACGAGGAGAGGTTGAGTAGACTGGGACTGTACTCATTGGAATTTAGAAGGATGAGGGGGGATCTTATAGAAACATATAAAATTATGAAGGGAATAGGTAGGATAGATGCGGGCAGGTTGTTTCCACTGGCGGGTGAAAGCAGAACTAGGGGGCATAGCCTCAAAATAAGGGGAAGTAGATTTAGGACTGAGTTTAGGAGGAACTTCTTCACCCAAAGGGTTGTGAATCTATGGAATTCCTTGCCCAGTGAAGCAGTTGAGGCTCCTTCATTACATGTTTTTAAGGTAAAGATAGATAGTTTTTTGAAGAATAAAGGGATTAAGGGTTATGGTGTTCGGGCCGGTAAGTGGAGCTGAGTCCACAAAAGATCAGCCATGATCTCATTGAATGGCGGAGCAGGCTCGAGGGGCCAGATGGCCTACTCCTGCTCCTAGTTCTTATGTACCTGTCCAGTTAACCACTCTACCTGTCTGGTTAACCACTCTATCAGTCTGGTTAACCACTCTATCTACCTACATAGATATACATAGAACATACAGTGCAGAAGGAGGCCATTCGGCCTATCCAGTCTGCACCGACCCATTTAAACCCTCAGTTCCACCCTACCTCCGTAACCCAATAACCCCTCCTAACCTTTTTGGTCACAAGGGCAATTTATCATGGCCAATCCACCTAACCTGCACGTCTTTGGACTGTGGGAGGAAACCGGAGCACCCGGAGGAAACCCACACAGACACGGGGAGAACGTGCAGACTCCACACAGACAGTAACCCAATGGGGAATCGAACCTGGGACCCTGGAGCTGTGAAGCCACAGTGCTGTCCACTTGAGCTACCGTGCTGCCCACAAACCTGTCTGGTTAACCACTCTATCTACCTGTCCTGGTTCAGTGATTGATGAATATCCACTCCAGGTTCCCCCTGTAGCTCGAAACTCTCGGTCTCCTCCCATTGATTTATTATCCAATCCTTTCCCTTCTTTGTCCACCCTGAATGCATCACTTCTCACTTCACCATATTGAATCCCATTGGCCATTTCTTTGCCCATCATTACCGGCACATTGTTATTTTCCTGCAGTTTACAGATTTCTTGCATACTCTAGACCATGAGACTAATGTTTTTATCATCTTCAAACTTCTTCATGGCCCCTTCATTTAAATCTAAATCATTGATATGCCATCGTCAGCAAAGGACCCTGCCCAGACCCAATTGGAAAAACCCATCGACCATCTCCCTTTGCTTCCTGTCACTGGGATAATTTTTACTCCAACTTGTCACTTTCCCTTGGTCCCACGATGTATTAATTCCCTGATCTTTCTACCATGTGGGACCTTGTCAAAAGCCTTGCTAAGTAACTTCATCAAACCACCCCAACCACACGGATTCACTCCCTTTAGCTGAGGCAGACACAATGTCAGTATTTCAAACGGGTTTGGATTTGTGGGTAAATGTAATGAGGACTTTCAGCTTTGCATAGATGGTAAACATGGGACTGCTGGAGCTGATTGGTCCATTCCTGTTGTAACTTCTGTGTATTTCCCTTGTTACTGAATAAAATGATTTGATTAAATCACTTGGATCTTTATTACTTGAAATAAAACAGCATTCATCCCGTGCCACAATCAGGTCAAGTCAAACAGCATCTGTACGAAGTAATGATTCAGAGATACACCCACTAGGATACTGACACCGTGTGGCACTAATCTTATAGACAATTTGTGTATCTGATGGTTCCCCGTCACTATAACTCCATCAGCACCACACCCTATCACTATCTCCCCATATACCTCTCAGTGACCCGCACCTCCGGTAGCTCCATCCTCTGTATATACTGTTCTCCAGAGCCGCACGGTAGCACAGTGGTTAGCACTGCTGCCTGACAGCACCTGGTACCTGGGTTGGAGTGACTCTCTGTGCAGAGTCTGCACGTTCTCCCAGTATCTGCGTGGGTTTCCTCCGGGTGCTCTGGTTTCCTCCCACAGTCCAAAGATGAGCCGTTTAGGTGGATTGGCCATGATCAATTGCCCTTAGTGTCCAAAAGATTAGGTGGGGTTGTGGGAATATGGTGGGTGAGTTGGTCAAGCTCGGGTGTTTCTTCAGAAGGTTGTTGCAGACTCAATGGGCTAAACGACCTCCTTCTGCATTGTAGGGATTCTATGATTCAGGTAAATGAGCTATTCACCATTTTCTCTGTTAACACCTGTTACCTTCGGCTGTTGAAGTGCATTCACCGTCCCCCGTATGATCACTTTCAGCTCCTCCACATTAAACAATCTGTCACTTGTCAACCCAATCCATCACCATCCTTCAATATGTGTTTTCTTTTTCAGCAAAGTTAGATTATCTTAATGAGAAGTTGTATTTCACAAAGTGATTTATAGAAATGTATTTAATGAAAGTAGCAATATGACAGGTTGGTGTTGAGCAGATGGACAAGACAGAAGCAGCAGGCGACAGACAGAACGGAGCGATCCCACAACAAATCTCGCCAACACTAAACGCATTCAAATGGTCATTTGATAGGCATATGGATGAAAAGGGAATAGTGTAGAGGGACTTTAGAAGGGTTTCCCAGGACGGTCCAACATCGTGGGCCGAAGGGCCTGAACTGCGCTGTAATGTTCTATGTTCAAAACAGGCAGAGCGGAGAGATCCCACAACAAACAGGCAGAGCAGAGCGATCCCACAACAAACAGGCAGAGCAGAGCGATCCCACAACAAACAGGCAGCGTAGAGCGATCCCACAACAAACAGGCAGCGCAGAGAGATCCCACAACAAACAGGCAGAGCAGAGCGATCCCACAACAAACAGGCAGCGTAGAGCGATCCCACAACAAACAGGCAGCGCAGAGAGATCCCACAACAAACAGGCAGAGCAGAGCGATCCCACAACAAACAGGCAGAGCGGAGAGATCCCACAACAAACAGGCAGAGCAGAGCGATCCCACAACAAACAGGCAGAGCGGAGCGATCCCACAACAAACAGGCAGAGCAGAGCGATCCCACAACAAACAGGCAGAGCGGAGCGATCCGACAACAAACAGGCAGAGCAGAGCGATCTGACAACAAACAGGCAGAGCGGAGCGATCCCACAACAAACAGGCAGAGCAGAGCGATCCGACAACAAACAGGCAGAGCAGAGCGATCCCACAACAAACAGGCAGAGCGGAGCGATCCCACAACAAACTGGCAGCGCAGAGCAATCCCACAACAAACAGGCAGAGCAGAGCGATCCCACAACAAACAGGCAGAGCGGAGCGATCCCACAACAAACAGGCAGAGCGGAGCGATCCCACAACAAACAGGCAGAGCGGGAGATCCCACAACAAACAGGCAGAGCGGAGAGATCCCACAACAAACAGGCAGAGCGGAGCGATCCCACAAAAAACAGGCAGAGCGGAGAGATCCCACAACAAACAGGCAGCGCGGAGCAATCCCACAACAAACAGGCAGAGCGGAGCGATCCCACAACAAACAGGCAGAGCAGAGCGATCCCACAACAAACAGGCAGCGCGGAGCGATCCCACAACAAACAGGCAGAGCAGAGCGATCCCACAACAAACAGGCAGAGCAGAGAGATCCCACAACAAACAGGCAGAGCAGAGTGATCCCACAACAAACAGGCAGAGCGGAGAGATCCCACAACAAACAGGCAGCGCGGAGCGATCCCACAACAAACAGGCAGAGCAGAGCGATCCCACAACAAACAGGCAGAGCAGAGCGATCCCACAACAAACAGGCAGAGCGGAGCGATCCCACAACAAACAGGCAGAGTGGAGCGATCCCACAACAAACAGGCAGAGCGGAGCGATCCCACAACAAACAGGCAGAGCGGAGCGATCCCACAACAAACAGGCAGCGCGGAGCGATCCCACAACAAACAGGCAGAGCGGAGCGATCCCACAACAAACAGGCAGAGCAGAGCGATCCCACAACAAACAGGCAGAGCAGAGCGATCCCACAACAAACAGGCAGAGCAGAGCGATCCCACAACAAACAGGCAGAGCGGAGCGATCCCACAACAAACAGGCAGAGCGATCCCACAACAAACAGGCAGAGCAGAGCGATCCCACAACAAACAGGCAGAGCAGAGAGATCCCACAACAAACAGGCAGAGCGGACCAATCCCACAACAAACAGGCAGAGCGGAGCGATCCCACAACAAACAGGCAGAGCGGAGCGATCCCACAACAAACAGGCAGTGCGGAGCGATCCCACAATAAACAGGCAAAGCGGAGCGATCCCACAACAAACAGGCAGAGCAGAGCGATCCCACAACAAACAGGCAGAGCTGTGCGATCCCACAACAAACAGGCAGAGCGGAGCGATCCCACAACAAACAGGCAGAGCGGAGAGATCCCACAACAAACAGGCAGCGCGGAGCGATCCCACAACAAACAGGCAGAGCGGAGCGATCCCACAACAAACAGGCAGAGCGGAGCGATCCCATAACAAACAGGCAGAGCGGAGCGATCCCACAACAAACAGGCAGAGCAGAGTGATCCCACAACAAACAGGCAGAGCGGAGAGATCCCACAACAAACAGGCAGAGCGGAGCGATCCCACAACAAACAGGCAGAGCGGAGAGATCCCACAACAAACAGGCAGAGCGGAGAGATCCCACAACAAACAGGCAGAGCGGAGAGATCCCACAACAAACAGGCAGAGCGGAGCAATCCCACAACAAACAGGCAGAGCAGAGCGATCCCACAACAAACAGGCAGAGCGGAGCGATCCCACAACAAACAGGCAGAGCGATCCCACAACAAACAGGCAGAGCAGAGCGATCCCACAACAAACAGGCAGAGCAGAGAGATCCCACAACAAACAGGCAGAGCGGACCAATCCCACAACAAACAGGCAGAGCGGAGCGATCCCACAACAAACAGGCAGAGCAGAGCGATCCCACAACAAACAGGCAGTGCGGAGCGATCCCACAACAAACAGGCAAAGCGGAGCGATCCCACAACAAACAGACAGAGCAGAGCGATCCCACAACAAACAGACAGAGCGGAGCGATCCCACAACAAACAGGCAGAGCGGAGCGATCCCACAACAAACAGGCAGAGCAGAGCGATCCCACAACAAACAGGCAGAGCGGAGCGATCCCACAACAAACAGGCAGAGCGGAGCGATCCCACAACAAACAGGCAGAGCAGAGCGATCCCACAACAAACAGGCAGTGCGGAGCGATCCCACAATAAACAGGCAAAGCGGAGCGATCCCACAACAAACAGACAGAGCAGAGCGATCCCACAACAAACAGACAGAGCGGAGCGATCCCACAACAAACAGGCAGAGCGGAGCGATCCCACAACAAACAGGCAGAGCAGAGCGATCCCACAACAAACAGGCAGAGCGGAGCGATCCCACAACAAACAGGCAGAGCAGAGCGATCCCACAACAAACAGGCAGAGCAGAGCGATCCCACAACAAACAGGCAGAGCGGAGCGATCCCACAACAAACAGGCAGAGAGGAGCGATCCCACAACAAACAGGCAGAGCGGAGCGATCCCACAACAAACAGACAGAGCGGAGCGATCCCACAACAAACAGGCAGAGCGGTGCGATCCCACAACAAACAGGCAGAGCGGAGCGATCCCACAACAAACAGGCAGAGCGGAGAGATCCCACAACAAACAGGCAGCGCGGAGCGATCCCACAACAAACAGGCAGAGCGGAGCGATCCCACAACAAACAGGCAGAGCGGAGCGATCCCACAACAAACAGACAGAGCGGAGCGATCCCACAACAAACAGACAGAGCGGAGCGATCCCACAACAAACAGGCAGAGCGGAGCGATCCCACAACAAACAGGCAGAGCAGAGCGATCCCACAACAAACAGGCAGAGCGGAGCGATCCCACAACAAACAGGCAGAGCAGAGCGATCCCACAACAAACAGGCAGAGCAGAGCGATCCCACAACAAACAGGCAGAGCGGAGCGATCCCACAACAAACAGGCAGAGCGGAGCGATCCCACAACAAACAGGCAGAGCGGAGCGATCCCACAACAAACAGACAGAGCGGAGCGATCCCACAACAAACAGGCAGAGCGGTGCGATCCCACAACAAACAGGCAGAGCGGAGCGATCCCACAACAAACAGGCAGAGCGGAGAGATCCCACAACAAACAGGCAGCGCGGAGCGATCCCACAACAAACAGGCAGAGCGGAGCGATCCCACAACAAACAGGCAGAGCAGAGCGATCCCACAACAAACAGGCAGAGCAGAGCGATCCCACAACAAACAGGCAGAGCGGAGCGATCCCACAACAAACAGGCAGAGCGATCCCACAACAAACAGGCAGAGCAGAGCGATCCCACAACAAACAGGCAGAGCAGAGAAATCCCACAACAAACAGGCAGAGCGGACCAATCCCACAACAAACAGGCAGAGCGGAGCGATCCCACAACAAACAGGCAGAGCGGAGCGATCCCACAACAAACAGGCAGAGCGGAGCGATCCCACAACAAACAGGCAGAGCGGAGAGATCCCACAACAAACAGGCAGAGCGGAGAGATCCCACAACAAACAGGCAGAGCGGAGAGATCCCACAACAAACAGGCAGAGCGGAGCGATCCCACAACAAACAGGCAGAGCAGAGCGATCCCACAACAAACAGGCAGAGCGGAGCGATCCCACAACAAACAGGCAGAGCGATCCCACAACAAACAGGCAGAGCAGAGCGATCCCACAACAAACAGGCAGAGCGGAGCGATCCCACAACAAACAGGCAGAGCGATCCCACAACAAACAGGCAGAGCAGAGCGATCCCACAACAAACAGGCAGAGCAGAGAGATCCCACAACAAACAGGCAGAGCGGACCAATCCCACAACAAACAGGCAGAGCGGAGCGATCCCACAACAAACAGGCAGAGCAGAGCGATCCCACAACAAACAGGCAGTGCGGAGCGATCCCACAATAAACAGGCAAAGCGGAGCGATCCCACAACAAACAGACAGAGCAGAGCGATCCCACAACAAACAGACAGAGCGGAGCGATCCCACAACAAACAGGCAGAGCGGAGCGATCCCACAACAAACAGGCAGAGCAGAGCGATCCCACAACAAACAGGCAGAGCGGAGCGATCCCACAACAAACAGGCAGAGCGGAGCGATCCCACAACAAACAGGCAGAGCAGAGCGATCCCACAACAAACAGGCAGTGCGGAGCGATCCCACAATAAACAGGCAAAGCGGAGCGATCCCACAACAAACAGACAGAGCAGAGCGATCCCACAACAAACAGACAGAGCGGAGCGATCCCACAACAAACAGACAGAGCAGAGCGATCCCACAACAAACAGGCAGAGCGGAGCGATCCCACAACAAACAGGCAGAGCAGAGCGATCCCACAACAAACAGACAGAGCAGAGCGATCCCACAACAAACAGGCAGAGCAGAGCGATCCCACAACAAACAGACAGAGCAGAGCGATCCCACAACAAACAGGCAGAGCAGAGCGATCCCACAACAAACAGGCAGAGCAGAGAGATCCCACAACAAACAGGCAGAGCAGAGCGATCCCACAACAAACAGGCAGCGCGGAGCGATCCCACAACAAACAGGCAGAGCAGAGCGATCCCACAACAAACAGGCAGAGCAGAGCGATCCCACAACAAACAGGCAGAGCGGAGCGATCCCACAACAAACAGGCAGAGCAGAGCGATCCCACAACAAACAGGCAGCGCGGAGCGATCCCACAACAAACAGGCAGAGCAGAGCGATCCCACAACAAACAGGCAGAGCGGAGCGATCCCACAACAAACAGGCAGAGCGGAGCGATCCCACAACAAACAGGCAGAGCGGAGCGATCCCACAACAAACAGGCAGGGGAGGAGGCGGAGCCTCAGTGATGGGGGTCCCGGCTTGGCTGCGCCAAGGTCCAGTTTGAGGCTGGAGGGGCCGAATGGACCATCCCTGTGAAGACCGGCTGACCAATCCGCGCCTGACCCCGGCCTAGCCCCTCCCCGTCTGGCCTCGCCCCTGTCAGCTCCTCCCCCTTTCAGGCCCCTCCCTCTGTCAGGCCCCGCCCCCCAGCCTGGCCCCGCCCCATGTCCGGTGTGTCCAATCTTCCCATCAGACAACTCGCCCAACCCAGTGTCCGGGTCACCCCGGGGTCAGAGCTCAGGGGGCTGCTGGGATTGGATTGGGATCAGGGGGTTTATTTCCGGTTTTAGTCCCTCACCAACATGGCCATTGCAATGTGCCCCTTGACCTCTGAGCCGCAGTTTCCGATTCCGGCCAGTCCGTGACTGTTTCCGGTTCCGGATGTCCGCTAGTGTTTCCGCTTCCGATGACTGCACCAGTGTTTCCTGTTCCGGCTAGTCTGCTGCTGTTTCCGGTTCCGCCATGCCGGATGTGGGGGAGCGCGCTGCGCTGCTGCTCGGGCAGCTTTCCCGGGGGCAGCTCCGCGGCTCCGGGGAGGTGGCGGCCGCCACCGCCGGGTTCCTGCGGCAGCTGGTGGCGCACAGCCGCTGGAGCAGCGCAGGTGGGCGGTGCTGACCCCTGACCCGGGCATTCACCCCGCGACCCCGGATGTTGTCCCAACGACCCCGGGTGTTTACCCCCTGACCCCGACTGTTCACCCCGCGACCCCGGATGTTGACCCCATGACCCCAGGTGTTTACCCCCTGACCCCGAATGTTCACCCCGCGACCCCAGATGTTTACCCCGTGACCCTGGGTGGTGACCCCGGGTGCTGACCCCGGGTGTTTACCCGATAACCCCGGGTGCTGACCCCGGGTGCTGACCCCGTGACCCCGAGTGCTGACCCCGTGACCCCGGGTGTTTACCCCGCGACCCCAGGTGCTGAACTTGTGACCCCGGGTGTTTACGGCACTGGCTGTGGGCGTTCCTGCCGCTGATTTGTGTTTCTCACTCCGACAGGGGAGCTGCTGGATTTGATCCGGACAGAAGGCCGGAGACTGATGAGCGCCCAGCCCTCCGAGACCAGTGTGGGGAACATCATCCGGCGAGTGATGAAGATCATTCGAGAGGAATATGGCCGGTGAGAGGAGTGAGGGATCCTGAGAGGGCGGGAATGGGGGGGGGGGGGGGGCGGGAATGGGGGGGAGGGGGCGGGGTGGGAATGGGGGGGGGAGGGGGCGGGGCGGGAATGGGGGGGAGGGGGGAGGGGGGAGGGGGGGGCGGGAATGTGAGGGGGGGGCGGGAATGTGGGGGGGGGAGGGGGGGGGCGGGAATGTGGGGGGGGGGAGGGGGGGGCGGGAATGTGGGGGGGGGAGGGGGGGCGGGAATGTGAGGGGGGGGGCGGGAATGTGGGGGGGAGGGGGGGGGTGGAGGGAAATGTCAGAGATGAGAAACCCGGAGGACAGGGGGTAAATGTTTATTCACGTGTACCGAGGTACAGTGAAAAGTTTTTTTCTGTGTCCCTCAGGACACGTGACAATTAGCAAATCCAATCCAATCCTATTTATATATATTACAAAAGGCAGAGGTCCCAGTCCCTGTGAAACTGATTTGATTTATTATTGTCACATGTATTAGTATACAGTGAAGTATTGTTTCTTGCATGCTGTACAGACATTGCATACCGTACATAGGGAAGGAAGGAGAGACTGCAGAATATAATGTTACAGTTATAGCAAGGTGTAGAGAAAAGATCAACTTAATACGAGGTGGGTCCATTCAAAAGCCTGATGGCAGCAGGGAAGAAGCTGTTCTTGAGTCGGTTGGTACGTGACCTCAAACTTTGGTAGCTTTTTCCTGACGGAAGGAGGTGGAAGAGAGTATGTCTGGGGTGGGTGGGGTCCTTAATTATGCTGGCTGCCTTTCTGAGGCAGCGGGAATTATAGACAGAGTCAATGGATGGGAGGCTGGTTTGCGTGATGGACTGGGCTACAACATAGAACATAGAACAGTACAGCACAGAACAGGCCCTTCGGCCCTCGATGTTGTGCCGAGCCATGATCACCCTACTCAAACCCACGTATCCACCCTATACCCGTAACCCAACAACCCCCCCCCCCCCCCCCCCCCTCCCCAACCTTACTTTTTAGGACACTACGGGAAATTTAGCATGGCCAATCCACCTAACCCGCACATCTTTGGACTGTGGGAGGAAACCGGAGCACCCGGAGGAAACCCACGCACACACGGGGAGGACGTGCAGACTCCGCACAGACAGTGACCCAAGCCGGAATCGAACCTGGGACCCTGGAGCTGTGAAGCATTTATGCTAACCACCATGCTACCGTGCTGCCACAACAGTGGGCAGAAAAATGGCAGATGGCATTTAACCCGGACAAATGCGAGGTGATGCATTTTAGTAGATCCAATTCAGGTGGCAGAACCATCAGGAGCAGAGAGACGCAGAGAGATCTGGGCGGGCAGGTCCACAGATTCTTAAAAGTGGCAGCACAGGTGGAAATGGTGGTAAAGAAAGCATTTGGCATGCTTGCCTTCATAGGGCGGGGCATCAAGTATAAAAGTTTGCAAATTATGTTATAATTATATAGAACGTTGGTTAGGCCACATTTGGAATACTGTGTCCAATTCTGGTCACCCCACTACCAGAAAGATGCGGAGGCTTTGGAGAGAGTACAGAAAATGTTTACCAGGATGATGCCTGATATGGAGGGTATTAGCTATGAGGAGAGATTGAATAAACTGGGATTGTTCTCCCTAGAGAGACGGACGCTGAGGGCGACCTGATAGAAGTTTATAAAATTATGAGGGATATAGATAGGGTGAACAGTTGGAGGCTTTTTCCCAGGGCGGAAATGACAATTACAAGTGGGCACAGGTGCAAGGTGGGGGGTGATAGGTTCAATAGAGACGTGTGGGGAATCGCCCGCCGTAGAATCCTGTTTGGCTGGCGGTCAGCAGCACTGCCCAGAGCTGCAGACTGGCTGTCCGACCTCTCGGAATCTCTCCAACTGGAGAAAATCAAATTCGCCATCCGAGGGTCGGACGACGGCTTCCACAGAACGTGGGAGCCAGTCATGCAATTGTTCCGGGATCTGTTTGTGGCCAATGAACAAGCAGAATAGCCAGGTAGCCAAGAATCAGGGGAAAGTAGCCAAAGTATGAGAGGGAGAGATAGACCGGGAGAGGGGGGAGGGGGGGGGGGGGGCAGCTAAACCTGAGAGGAAAGAAAGGCGAACCACAGGAGGGGGGGGGGGGAGGGACAGGGAATAAGAGAGGTGAACCAGGGAGGTGGGGGGGGGGGGGAGGATGAGGGGGGGATACTGTGAGGATCCAGGACCAAACCTCAACATTTGTTAGGATCCCGGAGCAGGTGCCAACCAATTTTCAATTTGTAAAACTGAGACGATACTTCACCCCGGGAGCGATGACACTGACCAATAGGTATCTTTTATGTGAAAACAAACTTTAATTTAAACACAAAAATTACCAGATTTACATCAAATAAATAGCTTTACAATTACCAGTTAAACAGTTCTTAAATAAAGAGAAAAACTTGGATTGGATTTGGATTTTGTTTATTGTCATGTGTACCAAGGTACAGTGAAAAGTATTTTTCTGCGAGCTGCTCAACAGATCATTAAGTACATGGGAAGAAAAGGGAATAAAAGACAATACATAATAGGGCAACACAAGGTACACAATGTACCTACATAGTACTGGCATTGGGTGAAGCATACAGGGTGTAGTGTAGGCTTGTTACCTACACCTGCCACTAATTCCAATGAAGCAACCCAATACTGTTCAAATGCCACTGATAGATCAAGTTAACAAAACAGGTTTACTTGCTCAGCTGTGTAGAGACATTTGAAGGGAGATCCTTGCAAGAACAGATCCAGTTCACTTCTACTCAACCTAAAAGCATTTGGCAAACTGCCGCTGAAGTTAAAATCCTACAACAGACTGTGAAACTACAGACAGACCTGGCTCCTCCTATTAATTATATCATCTGTATCCCACTATGTTCCATGACCTGCTAAACTCAGACTGAATACAATCCCTCATAAATTACCTACAATCCGGATTTCTAGTGGTGACAATGTGCTGAACAAATGGTAGCTCTCCTGTGGCCCATTATACCCACAAAAAACCCTCCCTACCCTCACCCAAAACACACAGCACCCGAGGAAATGTCCTCAAACCAGAGGGCTGCAGGGGGTAGTGGCCATACTGTTTAATAAGAGGACGACCTTCACAGCGACATAGACAGTAACAGACCCGAGGGACAGTATATCATGGTCAGAGGTTTCCTGGAAGGGACGGCAGTAGTGTTTGTCAACATATCCGCGCCTAACTGGGACGGCGCAGTCTTTGTCAAAAAGGCCATGGCAAAAATCTATTAGCCCTTCTTCTGTAACCAAGTAAGTGGTTGGAATGAATGATGACCTCACCTTTTATGACGCCCTAATTACAGCTTTAGCAGACACACTGTCTGTGTGTATTTTGAACCAGGGCTTTTAATAAATTACTGCCCCAAATCTGAACAGTTTCTACATTCATCATCTTCACAAGAATCAGAGGGGGGGGGAAATGAGGAAAGATTAGTTACTGAGTTATAATTCAGGCAGTGCTGCCTGCAAATATGGTGGAAGGAAATTCGATACCAACTTTAAAGAGAATTTGATAAATACTTCAGTATTTCTCTGGGGAAAGTGGATTGGACAGCTCTTTCGAAGAGCTGATTTGATGAAATGAGCAGCTTTTTTCCTGCACCCTGTGTCATTTATCTGTTTGTGTTTTTCAGGCTTCGAGGCTGCAGTGAGGAGATGGACCAGGATTCACTGCACAAACTGCTGACTTCGGGCAGTCAGAGCGAAGATTTCAGTGTGAGTTTTCCACCTCTCAGAACCAACATCATTGAAGCAATTAACGAACTTCTGATGGAGCTCGGTAGGTTCAGAGGGGGGGCGGGCAATTTGGCTTAAGGGTGGAAGAGCCTTTTTTTGCATGATTGGTGGGGGAGGGGGTTCATCTGGTGGGGTGTGGAGAGAAGGGGCAATGGGCAGGGGGTGGGGGTTGAGTGGTATCCATCCAGTGTCGGGAAGGGGTCTGTGTTAACTGCTTGCTTGTTGTTTGCCAGAGGGAACGATGGATAACATTGCAATGCAGGCCCTGGAACACATCCACTCTAACGAGGTGATTATGACGCTCGGCCGCTCACCAACTGTTGAGGCTTTTCTCAAAGATGCAGCTCGAAAACGCAACTTCCACGTGATCGTCGCTGAGTGTGCGCCCTACTGCCAGGTGAGTGATCATTGGCCTTCGGGGGTGAGAAGCAATTACTGATGTGTAATTGTTTATGTAAAACAGGTTGTTCCCAGATTGCCCTGGGGGGGGGGGGGGGCGGCAGCTTTCCTCTCTCTCTCCCCTCTCTGTGTCTTTCTGTCTCTCTCCTCTCTCTCTCTCTCTCCCCTCTGTCTATCTCCTCTCTCTGTCTCTTTCCTCTCCCCTCTATCTCTCTCTCTCCTCTCTCTCTCCCTCTGTCTATCTCCTCTCTCTGTCTCTTTCCTCTCCCCTCTATCTCTCTCTCTCTCTCTCTCTCTCCCCTCTATCTGTCTCTCTCTCTCTCTCTCCCCTCTGTCTATCTCCTCTCTCTGTCTCTTTCCTCTCCCCTCTATCTCTCTCTCTCTCCCCTCTCTATGTCTCTCCTCTCTTCTCTCACTCTCTCTCTCTCTCTCCACTCTGCACCTTCTCACTGCTTCCTCTGGCTCCCAGATTCCGCCCCGGCTCTCCCTCTCCCCCCTCGGCCTTCCCCCTCCTTCGCAGTCCTTGCGTCACGCTCACCCCAGTCTGATTCTAGTTTCTGCATTCCAGGGACACGAGATGTCTGTCGCTTTGTCTGCAGCCGGGATTGAAACAACTGTAATTACTGATGCTGCCATCTTCGCCGTCATGTCCCGTGTTAATAAGGTAATGGTTTCCACAGTGGGGGGCCCTGTATCTGCATGAGGACAGTGGGTTTGTGGGGACTGCTGACAGTTTTCCTGTGAAGCTTTGGTATGTCGGAGGGGGAGGGGTATGTCGGAGGGGGAGGGGTATGTCGGAGGGGGAGGGGTATGTCGGAGGGGGAGGGGTATGTCGGAGGGGGATGTTGGAGGGGAGGGGTACGTTGGAGGGGGAGGGGTACGTTGGAGGGGAAGGGTACGTTGGAGGGGAGGGGTACGTTGGAGGGGGAGGGGTACGTTGGAGGGAAAGGGTACGTTGGAGTGGGAGGGGTACGTTGGAGGGGGGAGGGGTACGTTGGAGGGGGGAGGGTACGTTGGAGGGGGAAGGGTACGTTGGAGGGGGAAGGGTACGTTGGAGGGGGAGGGGTACGTTGGAGGGGAGGGGTACGTTGGAGGGGGAGGGATGTGTTGGAGGGGAGGGGGATGTTGGAGGGGGAGGGGTGTGTTGGAGGGGGAGGGGTATGTGTATGCTGAGTGGAGAGGGATGAATGGCAGTGGCTATGGAGGGAGGTGTTGAACAGAGATGTACCGTGTATGTGTGCATGCGAATGGGCTCCACTCTACTCATCCTTGTTTCTACAGGTGATCATTGGCACGAAGACCATCTTGGCTAATGGGGGACTGCGAGCAGTGAATGGAGCTCATACACTGGCCCTCGCAGCAAGGCACCACTCCACACCCGTTATAGTCTGTGCTGCCATGTTTAAACTGTGTCCACAGGTCAGTAGTCAGCTATAATCAAGCAACATCTTCTCAGCTTTGATTTACCAATGAAAGAACGTGCATTTCAATAGCACTTTTCACAATCTCAGAAGATCCCAAAGCACTTCACAGCTCCACGTAGATCCATTGTTGTAAACACCCCCAGCACAGGTACAGCACGGGGTTAGATACAGAGTAAAGCTCCCTCTACACTGTTCCCATCAAACACTCCCAGGACAGATACAGCACGGGGTTAGATACAGAGTAAAGCTCCCTCTACACTGTCCCCATCAAACACTCCCAGGACAGGTACAGCACAGGGCTAGATACAGAGTAAAGCTCCCTCTACACTGTCCCCATCAAACACTCCCAGGACAGGTACAGCACGGGGTTAGATACAGAGTAAAGCTCCCTCTACACTGTCCCCATCAAACACTCCCAGGGCACCTACAGCACGGGGTTAGATACAGAGTCAAGCTCCCTGTACACTGTCACCATCAAACACTCCCAGGACAGGTACAGCACGGGGTTAGATACAGAGTAAAGCTCCCTCTACACTGTTCCCATCAAACACTCCCAGGACAGATACAGCACGGGGTTAGATACAGAGTCAAGCTCCCTGTACACTGTCACCATCAAACACTCCCAGGACAGGTACAGGACTGGGTTAGATACAGAGTAAAGCTCCCTCTACACTGTCCCCATCAAACACTCCCAGGACAGGTACAGCACAGGGTTAGATACAGAGTAAAGCTCTCTCTACACTGTCCCCATCAAACACTCCCAGGACAGGTACAGCACGGGGTTAGATACAGAATAAAGCTCCCTCTAAACCAGGGGTGGGCAAACTACGGCCCGCGGGCCGCATGCGACCCGACAAAGGTTTTTATGCGGCCCGCCAATGAGGTGCCCGGAATCATAACCGGCATTTTTGAAAAGCCGCCGGGGAAAAGCCGCTGAAGTAAATGCGCTTATTCAATAAGCGCATTTACTTCAGCGGCTTTTCCCCGGCGGCTTTTCAAAAATGCCGGTTATGATTCCGGGCACCTCATTGGCGGGCCGCATAAAAACGCGCGTAGTGGGGTGGGTGAGTGGGGTTGTCTCATTGGTCGGTTTAGTTGGCTGTGCGACCAATAGGAGTCCAGGTTACAAACAATAAGCCTTATTATTGTTTGTAACCAGGACTCCTATTGGTCGCACACCCAACTAAACCGACCAATAAGGCAGCCCCACTCATCCACCCCACTACGCGCGTTTTTATCGTTGACTCGGCCGGGCTGTGCTTCTGTCAGTGTTAAGGATCAGCACAAGCAACTTGACACCTGATTTCAACAAACTGGTAAATGACTGCAGTCAGATGCATCATTCTCATTGACATTGTTCTGTTACTTACTGAGTTACTATGTTTTTCAAATAAATGTGCTTTTTTTTCTTTAAAGACCTTTTGTTTTGGCTATTTAAAATATTAATTATTTTACTTAATATACTATGCGGCCCTTTAAAATTGTGAATTTCTGAATGTGGCCCTTGCACGGATAGGTTTGCCCACCCCTGCTCTACACTGTCCCCATCAAACACTCCCAGGACAGGTACAGCATGGGGTTAGATACAAAGTAAAGCTCCCTCTACACTGTCCCCATCAAACACTCCCAGGACAGGTACAGCAAGGGATTAGATACAGAGTAAAGCTCCCTCTACACTGTCCCCATCAAACACTCCCAGCACAGGTACAGCACGGGGTTAGATACAGAGTAAAGCTCCCTCTACGCTGTCCCCATCAAACACTCCCAGGACAGGTACAGCACGGGGTTAGATACAGCGTAAAGCTCCCTCTACGCTATCCCCATCAAACACTCCCAGGACAGGTACAGCACGGGGTAAGATACAGAGTAAAGCTCCCTCGACACTGTCCCCATCAAACACTCCCAGGACAGGTACAGCACGGGGTTAGATACAGCGTAAAGCTCCCTCTACGCCGTCCCCATCAAACATTCCCAGGACAGGTACAGCACTGGGTTAGATACAGAGTAAAGCGCCCTCAACACTGTCCCCATCAAACATTCCCAGGACAGGTACAGCACGGGGTTAGATACAGAGTAAAGCTCCCTCTACACTGTCCCCATCAAACACTCCCAGGACAGGTACAGCACGGGGTAGATACAGAGTAAAGCTCCCTCTACACTGTCCCCATCAAACACTCCCAGGACAGGTACGGCACGGGGTTAGATACAGAGTAAAGCTCCCTCTACACTGTCCCCATCAAACACTCCCAGGACAGGTACAGCGTGGAGTTAGATACAGAGTAAAGCTCCCTCTACACTGTCCCCATCAAACATTCCCAGGACAGGTACAGCACGGGGTTAGATACAGAGTAAAGCGCCCTCTACACTGTCCCCATCAAACATTCCCAGGACAGGTACAGCACGGGGTTAGATACAGAGTAAAGCTCCCTCTACACTGTCCCCATCAAACACTCCCAGGACAGGTACAGCACGGGGTAGATACAGAGTAAAGCTCCCTCTACACTGTCCCCATCAAACACTCCCAGGACAGGTACAGCACAGGGCTAGATACAGAGTAAAGCTCCCTCTACACTGTCCCCATCAAACACTCCCAGGACAGGTACAGCACAGGATCTCGCTGTATTTGCTGTTTGATGCTGTTACAGGGCTGGAGGAGGATCTGGCTGTATTTGCTGTTTGATGCTGTTACTGGACTGGAGGAGGATCTGGCTGTATTTGCTGTTTGATGCTGTTACTGGACTGGAGGAGGATCTGGCTGTATTTGCTGTTTGATGCTGTTACAGGGCTGGAGGAGGATCTGGCTGTATTTGCCGTTTGATGCTGTTACAGGGCTGGAGGAGGATCTGGCTGTATTTGCTGCTTGATGCTGTTACAGGGCGAGAGGAGGATCTGGCTGTATTTGCTGTTTGAAGCTGTGACAGGGCTGGAGGAGGATCTGGCTGTATTTGCTGTTTGATGCTGTGACAGGGCTGGAGGAGGATCTGGCTGTATTTGCTGTTTGATGCTGTGACAGGGTTGGTGGAGGATCTGGCTGTATTTGCTGCTTGATGCTGTGACAGGGCTAGAGGAGGATCTGGCTGTATTTGCTGTTTGATGCTGTGACAGGGCTAGAGGAGGATTTGGCTGTATTTGCTGTTTGATGCTGTGACAGGGCTAGAGGAGGATCTGGCTGTATTTGCTGTTTGATGCAGTTACTGGACTGGAGGAGGATCTGGCTGTATTTGCTGTTTGATGCTGTTACAGGGCTGGAGGAGGATCTGGCTGTATTTGCTGTTTGATGCTGTTACAGGGCTGGAGGAGGATCTGGCTGTATTTGCTGTTTGATGCTGTTACAGGGCTGGAGGAGGATCTGGCTGTATTTGCTGTTTGATGCTGTGACAGGGCTGGAGGAGGATCTGGCTGTATTTGCTGTTTGATGCTGTGACAGGGCTGGAGGAGGATCTGGCTGTATTTGCTGTTTGATGCTGTGACAGGGCTGGAGGAGGATCTGGGTGTATTTGCTGTTTGATGCTGTGACAGGGCTAGAGGAGGATCTGGCTGTATTTGCTGTTTGATGCTGTTACTGGACTGGAGGAGGATCTGGCTGTATTTGCTGTTTGATGCTGTGACAGGGTTGGAGGAGGATCTGGCTGTATTTGCTGTTTGATGCTGTGACAGGGCTGGAGGAGGATCTGGCTGTATTTGCTGTTTGATGCTGTTACTGGACTGGAGGAGGATCTGGCTGTATTTGCTGTTTGATGCTGTTACAGGGCTGGAGGAGGATCTGGCTGTATTTGCTGTTTGATGCTGTGACAGGGCTGGAGGAGGATCTGGCTGTATTTGCTGTTTGATGCTGTGACTGGGCTGGAGGAGGATCTGGCTGTATTTGCTGTTTGATGCTGTGACAGGGCTGGAGGAGGATCTGGCTGTATTTGCTGTTTGATGCTGTTACAGGGCTGGAGGAGGATCTGGCTGTATTTGCTGTTTGATGCTGTTACTGGACTGGAGGAGGATCTGGCTGTATTTGCTGCTTGATGCTGTGACAGGACTGGAGGAGGATCTGGCTGTATTTGCTGTTTGATGCTGTTACAGGGCTGGAGGAGGATCTGGCTGTATTTGCTGTTTGATGCTGTGAGAGGGCTGGAGGAGGATCTGGCTGTATTTGCTGTTTGATGCTGTGACAGGGCTGGAGGAGGATCTGGCTGTATTTGCTGTTTGATGCTGTGACAGGGCTGGAGGAGGATCTGGCTGTATTTGCTGTTTGATGCTGTGACAGGGCTGGAGGAGGATCTGGCTGTATTTGCTGTTTGATGCTGTTACAGGGCTGGAGGAGGATCTGGCTGTATTTTCTGTTTGATGCTGTGTCAGGGCTAGAGGAGGATCTGGCTGTATTTGCTGTTTGATGCTGTGACAGGGCTGGAGGAGGATCTGGCTGTATTTGCTGTTTGATGCTGTTACAGGGCTGGAGGAGGATCTGGCTGTATTTGCTGCTTGATGCTGTGACAGGGCTAGAGGAGGATCTGGCTGTATTTGCTGTTTGATGCTGTGACAGGGCTAGAGGAGGATTTGGCTGTATTTGCTGTTTGATGCTGTGACAGGGCTAGAGGAGGATCTGGCTGTATTTGCTGTTTGATGCAGTTACTGGACTGGAGGAGGATCTGGCTGTATTTGCTGTTTGATGCTGTTACAGGGCTGGAGGAGGATCTGGCTGTATTTGCTGTTTGATGCTGTTACAGGGCTGGAGGAGGATCTGGCTGTATTTGCTGTTTGATGCTGTTACAGGGCTGGAGGAGGATCTGGCTGTATTTGCTGTTTGATGCTGTGACAGGGCTGGAGGAGGATCTGGCTGTATTTGCTGTTTGATGCTGTTACAGGGCTGGAGGAGGATCTGGCTGTATTTGCTGTTTGATGCTGTGACAGGGCTGGAGGAGGATCTGGGTGTATTTGCTGTTTGATGCTGTGACAGGGCTAGAGGAGGATCTGGCTGTATTTGCTGTTTGATGCTGTTACTGGACTGGAGGAGGATCTGGCTGTATTTGCTGTTTGATGCTGTGACAGGGTTGGAGGAGGATCTGGCTGTATTTGCTGTTTGATGCTGTGACAGGGCTGGAGGAGGATCTGGCTGTATTTGCTGTTTGATGCTGTTACTGGACTGGAGGAGGATCTGGCTGTATTTGCTGTTTGATGCTGTTACAGGGCTGGAGGAGGATCTGGCTGTATTTGCTGTTTGATGCTGTGACAGGGCTGGAGGAGGATCTGGCTGTATTTGCTGTTTGATGCTGTGACTGGGCTGGAGGAGGATCTGGCTGTATTTGCTGTTTGATGCTGTGACAGGGCTGGAGGAGGATCTGGCTGTATTTGCTGTTTGATGCTGTTACAGGGCTGGAGGAGGATCTGGCTGTATTTGCTGTTTGATGCTGTTACAGGGCTGGAGGAGGATCTGGCTGTATTTTCTGTTTGATGCTGTGTCAGGGCTAGAGGAGGATCTGGCTGTATTTGCTGTTTGATGCTGTTACTGGACTGGAGGAGGATCTGGCTGTATTTGCTGTTTGATGCTGTGACAGGGCTGGAGGAGGATCTGGCTGTATTTGCTGTTTGATGCTGTGACAGGGCTGGAGGAGGATCTGGCTGTATTTGCTGTTTGATGCTGTGACAGGGCTGGAGGAGGATCTGGCTGTATTTGCTGTTTGATGCTGTTACAGGGCTGGAGGAGGATCTGGCTGTATTTGCTGTTTGATGCTGTGACAGGGCTGGAGGAGGATCTGGCTGTATTTGCTGTTTGATGCTGTTACTGGACTGGAGGAGGATCTGGCTGTATTTGCTGCTTGATGCTGTGACAGGACTGGAGGAGGATCTGGCTGTATTTGCTGTTTGATGCTGTTACAGGGCTGGAGGAGGATCTGGCTGTATTTGCTGTTTGATGCTGTGACAGGGCTGGAGGAGGATCTGGCTGTATTTGCTGTTTGATGCTGTTACAGGGCTGGAGGAGGATCTGGCTGTATTTTCTGTTTGATGCTGTGTCAGGGCTAGAGGAGGATCTGGCTGTATTTGCTGTTTGATGCTGTTACTGGACTGGAGGAGGATCTGGCTGTATTTGCTGTTTGATGCTGTGACAGGGCTGGAGGAGGATCTGGCTGTATTTGCTGTTTGATGCTGTTACAGGGCTGGAGGAGGATCTGGCTGTATTTGCTGTTTGATGCTGTGACAGGGCTGGAGGAGGATCTGGCTGTATTTGCTGTTTGATGCTGTGACAGGGCTGGAGGAGGATCTGGCTGTATTTGCTGTTTGATGCTGTTACTGGACTGGAGGAGGATCTGGCTGTATTTGCTGCTTGATGCTGTGACAGGACTGGAGGAGGATCTGGCTGTATTTGCTGTTTGATGCTGTTACAGGGCTGGAGGAGGATCTGGCTGTATTTGCTGTTTGATGCTGTGACAGGGCTGGAGGAGGATCTGGCTGTATTTGCTGTTTGATGCTGTGACAGAGCTGGAGGAGGATCTGGCTGTATTTGCTGTTTGATGCTGTGACGGCTAGAGGAGGATCTGGCTGTATTTGCTGTTTGATGCTGTTACTGGACTGGAGGAGGATCTGGCTGTATTTGCTGTTTGATGCTGTGACAGGGCTGGAGGAGGATCTGGCTGTATTTGCTGTTTGATGCTGTGTCTGGGCTGGAGGAGGATCTGGCTGTATTTGCTGTTTGATGCTGTGACAGGGCTAGAGGAGGATCTGGCTGTATTTGCTGTTTGATGCTGTGACAGGGCTGGAGGAGGATCTGGCTGTATTTGCTGTTTGATGCTGTGACAGGGCTGGAGGAGGATCTGGCTGTATTTGCTGTTTGATGCTGCGACAGGGCTGGAGGAGGATCTGGCTGTATTTGCTGTTTGATGCTGTGACAGGGCTAGAGGAGGATCTGGCTGTATTTGCTGTTTGATGCTGTGACAGGGCTGGAGGAGGACCTGGCTGTATTTGCTGTTTGATGCTGTGACAGGGCTGGAGAAGGGTCTGGCTGTATTTGCTGTTTGATTCTGTGACAGGGCTGGAGGAGGATCTGGCTGTATTTGCTGTTTGATGCTGTTACAGGGCTGGAGGAGGATCTGGCTGTATTTGCTGTTTGATGCTGTGACAGGGCTGGAGGAGGATCTGGCTGTATTTGCTGTTTGATGCTGTGAGAGGGCGAGAGGAGAATCTGGCTGTATTTGCTGTTTGATGCTGTGACAGGGCTGGAGGAGGACCTGGCTGTATTTGCTGTTTGATGCTGTTACAGGGCTGGAGGGGGATCTGGCTGTATTTGCTGTTTGATGCTGTGACAGGGCTGGAGGAGGATCTGGCTGTATTTGCTGTTTGATGCTGTGACAGGGCTGGAGGAGGATCTGGCTGTATTTGCTGCTTGAGGCTGTGACAGGGCTGGAGGAGGATCTGGCTGTATTTGCTGTTTGATGCTGTGACAGGGCTGGAGGAGGATCTGGCTGTATTTGCTGTTTGATGCTGTGACAGGGCTGGAGGAGGATCAGGCTGTATTTGCTGTTTGATGCTGTGTCTGGGCTGGAGGAGGATCTGGCTGTATTTGCTGCTTGATGCTGTGACAGGACTGGAGGAGGATCTGGCTGTATTTGCTGTTTGATGCTGTGACAGGGCTGGAGGAGGATCTGGCTGTATTTGCTGTTTGATGCTGTGACAGGCTGGAGGAGGATCTGGCTGTATTTGCTGTTTGATGCTGTGACAGGGCTGGAGGAGGATCTGGCTGTATTTGCTGTTTGATGCTGTTACAGGGCTGGAGGAGGATCTGGCTGTATTTGCTGTTTGATGCTGTTACAGGGCTGGAGGAGGATCTGGCTGTATTTGCTGTTTGATGCTGTGACAGCGCTGGAGGAGGATCTGGCTGTATTTGCTGCTTGATGCTGTGACAGGGCTGGAGGAGGATCTGGCTGTATTTGCTGTTTGATGCTGTGACAGGGCTAGAGGAGGATCTGGCTGTATTTGCTGTTTGATGCTGTGACAGGGCTGGAGGAGGATCTGGCTGTATTTGCTGTTTGATGCTGCGACAGGGCTATAGGAGGATCTGGCTGTATTTGCTGTTTGATGCTGTGACAGGGCTGGAGGAGGATCTGGCTGTATTTGCTGTTTGATGCTGTGACAGGGCTGGAGGAGGTTCTGGCTGTATTTGCTGTTTGATGCTGTGACAGCGCTGGAGGAGGATCTGGCTGTATTTGCTGTTTGATGCTGTGACAGGGCTGGAGGAGGATCTGGCTGTATTTGCTGTTTGATGCTGTGACAGGGCTGGAGGAGGATCTGGCTGTATTTGCTGTTTGATGCTGTGACAGGGCTGGAGGAGGATCTGGCTGTATTTGCTGTTTGATGCTGTGACAGGGCTGGGGGAGGATCTGGCTGTATTTGCTGTTTGATGCTGTGACAGCGCTGGAGGAGGATCTGGCTGTATTTGCTGTTTGATGCTGTGACAGGGCTGGAGGAGGATCTGGCTGTATTTGCTGTTTGATGCTGTTACTGGACTGGAGGAGGATCTGGCTGTATTTGCTGTTTGATGCTGTGACAGGGCTGGAGGAGGATCTGGCTGTATTTGCTGTTTGATGCTGTGACAGGGCTGGAGGAGGATCTGGCTGTATTTGCTGTTTGATGCTGTGACAGGGCTGGAGGAGGATCTGGCTGTATTTGCTGTTTGATGCTGTTACGGGACTGGAGGAGGATCTGGCTGTATTTGCTGTTTGATGCTGTGACAGGGCTGGAGGAGGATCTGGCTGTATTTGCTGTTTGATGCTGTTACGGGACTGGAGGAGGATCTGGCTGTATTTGCTGTTTGATGCTGTTACAGGGCTGGAGGAGGATCTGGCTGTATTTGCTGTTTGATGCTGTGACAGGGCTATAGGAGGATCTGGCTGTATTTGCTGCTTGATGCTGTGACAGGGCTGGAGGAGGATCTGGCTGTATTTGCTGTTTGATGCTGTTACTGGACTGGAGGAGGATCTGGCTGTATTTGCTGTTTGATGCTGTGACAGGGCTGGAGGAGGATCTGGCTGTATTTGCCGTTTGATGCTGTGACAGGGCTGGAGGAGGATCTGGCTGTATTTGCTGCTTGATGCTGTGACAGGGCTGGAGGAGGTTCTGGCTGTATTTGCTGTTTGATGCTGTGACAGCGCTGGAGGAGGATCTGGCTGTATTTGCTGTTTGATGCTGTGACAGGGCTGGAGGAGGATCTGGCTGTATTTGCTGTTTGATGCTGTGACAGGGCTGGAGGAGGTTCTGGCTGTATTTGCTGTTTGATGCTGTGACAGCGCTGGAGGAGGATCTGGCTGTATTTGCTGTTTGATGCTGTGACAGGGCTGGAGGAGGATCTGGCTGTATTTGCTGTTTGATGCTGTGACAGGGCTGGAGGAGGATCTGGCTGTATTTGCTGTTTGACGCTGTGACAGGGCTGGAGGAGGATCTGGCTGTATTTGCTGTTTGATTCTGTTACAGGGCTGTAGGAGGATCTGGCTGTATTTGCTGTTTGATGCTGTGACAGGGCTGGAGGAGGATCTGGCTGTATTTGCTGTTTGATGCTGTTACAGGGCTGGAGGAGGATCTGGCTGTATTTGCTGTTTGATTCTGTTACAGGGCTGTAGGAGGATCTGGCTGTATTTGCTGTTTGATGCTGTGACAGGGCTGGAGGAGGATCTGGCTGTATTTGCTGTTTGATGCTGTGACAGGGCTGGAGGAGGATCTGGCTGTATTTGCTGTTTGATGCTGTTACTGGACTGGAGGAGGATCTGGCTGTATTTGCTGTTTGATGCTGTGACAGGGCTGGAGGGGGATCTGGCTGTATTTGCTGTTTGATGCTGTGACAGGGCTGAAGGAGGATCTGGCTGTATTTGCTGTTTGATGCTGTGACAGGGCTGCACGAGGATCTGGCTGTATTTGCTGTTTGATGCTGTTACAGGGCTGGAGGAGGATCTGGCTGTATTTGCTGTTTGATGCTGTGACAGGGCTGGACGAGGATCTGGCTGTATTTGCTGCTTGATGCTGTTACAGGGCTGGAGGAGGATCTGGCTGTATTTGCTGTTTGATGCTGTGACAGGGCTAGAGGAGGATTTGGCTGTATTTGCTGTTTGATGCTGTGACAGGGCTGGAGGAGGATCTGGCTGTATTTGCTGTTTGATGCTGTGTCAGGGCTAGAGGAGGATCTGGCTGTATTTGCTGTTTGATGCTGTGACAGGGCTGGAGGAGGATCTGGCTGTATTTGCTGTTTGATGCTGTGACAGGGCTGGAGGAGGATCTGGCTGTATTTGCTGTTTGATGCTGTGACAGGGCTGGAGGAGGATCTGGCTGTATTTGCTGTTTGATGCTGTGACAGGGCTGGAGGAGGATCTGGCTGTATTTGCTGTTTGATGCTGTGACAGGGCTGGAGAAGGATCTGGCTGTATTTGCTGTTTGATGCTGTGACAGGGCTGGAGGAGGATCTGGCTGTATTTGCTGCTTGATGCTGTGACAGGGCTGGAGGTGGAACTGGCTGTATTTGCTGTTTGATGCTGTTACAGGGCTGGAGGAGGATCTGGCTGTATTTGCTGTTTGATGCTGTTACAGGGCTGGAGGAGGATCTGGCTGTATTTGCTGTTTGATGCTGTTACAGGGCTGGAGGAGGATCTGGCTGTATTTGCTGTTTGATGCTGTCACAGGGCTGGAGGAGGATCTGGCTGTATTTGCTGTTTGATTCTGTGACAGGGCTGGAGGAGGATCTGGGTGTATTTGCTGTTTGATGCTGTGACAGGGCTAGAGGAGGATCTGGCTGTATTTGCTGTTTGATGCTGTGACAGGGCTAGAGGAGGATCTGGCTGTATTTGCTGTTTGATGCTGTTACTGGACTGGAGGAGGATCTGGCTGTATTTGCTGTTTGATGCTGCGACAGGGCTATAGGAGGATCTGGCTGTATTTGCTGTTTGATGCTGTGACAGGGCTGGAGGAGGATCTGGCTGTATTTGCTGTTTGATGCTGTTACAGGGCTGGAGGAGGATCTGGCTGTATTTGCTGTTTGATTCTGTGACAGGGCTGGACGAGGATCTGGCTGTATTTGCTGCTTGATGCTGTTACTGGACTGGAGGAGGATCTGGCTGTATTTGCTGTTTGATGCTGTGACAGAGCTGGAGGAGGATCTGGCTGTATTTGCTGTTTGATGCTGTGACAGGACTGGAGGAGGATCTGGCTGTATTTGCTGTTTGATGCTGTGACAGGGCTGGAGGAGGATCTGGCTGTATTTGCTGTTTGATGCTGTGACAGGGCTGGAGGAGGATCTGGCTGTATTTGCTGTTTGATGCTGTGACAGGGCTGGAGGAGGATCTGGCTGTATTTGCTGTTTGATGCTGTTACGGGACTGGAGGAGGATCTGGCTGTATTTGCTGTTTGATGCTGTGACAGGGCTGGAGGAGGACCTGGCTGTATTTGCTGTTTGATGCTGTTACAGGGCTGGAGGAGGATCTGGCTGTATTTGCTGTTTGATGCTGTGACAGGGCTATAGGAGGATCTGGCTGTATTTGCTGCTTGATGCTGTGACAGGGCTGGAGGAGGATCTGGCTGTATTTGCTGTTTGATGCTGTTACTGGACTGGAGGAGGATCTGGCTGTATTTGCTGTTTGATGCTGTGACAGGGCTGGAGGAGGATCTGGCTGTATTTGCCGTTTGATGCTGTGACAGGGCTGGAGGAGGATCTGGCTGTATTTGCTGCTTGATGCTGTGACAGGGCTGGAGGAGGTTCTGGCTGTATTTGCTGTTTGATGCTGTGACAGCGCTGGAGGAGGATCTGGCTGTATTTGCTGTTTGATGCTGTGACAGGGCTGGAGGAGGATCTGGCTGTATTTGCTGTTTGATGCTGTGACAGGGCTGGAGGAGGTTCTGGCTGTATTTGCTGTTTGATGCTGTGACAGCGCTGGAGGAGGATCTGGCTGTATTTGCTGTTTGATGCTGTGACAGGGCTGGAGGAGGATCTGGCTGTATTTGCTGTTTGATGCTGTGACAGGGCTGGAGGAGGATCTGGCTGTATTTGCTGTTTGATGCTGTGACAGGGCTGGAGGAGGATCTGGCTGTATTTGCTGTTTGATTCTGTTACAGGGCTGTAGGAGGATCTGGCTGTATTTGCTGTTTGATGCTGTGACAGGGCTGGAGGAGGATCTGGCTGTATTTGCTGTTTGATGCTGTGACAGGGCTGGAGGAGGATCTGGCTGTATTTGCTGTTTGATGCTGTTACTGGACTGGAGGAGGATCTGGCTGTATTTGCTGTTTGATGCTGTGACAGGGCTGGAGGGGGATCTGGCTGTATTTGCTGTTTGATGCTGTGACGGCTGAAGGAGGATCTGGCTGTATTTGCTGTTTGATGCTGTGACAGGGCTGCACGAGGATCTGGCTGTATTTGCTGTTTGATGCTGTTACAGGGCTGGAGGAGGATCTGGCTGTATTTGCTGTTTGATGCTGTGACAGGGCTGGACGAGGATCTGGCTGTATTTGCTGCTTGATGCTGTTACAGGGCTGGAGGAGGATCTGGCTGTATTTGCTGTTTGATGCTGTGACAGGGCTAGAGGAGGATTTGGCTGTATTTGCTGTTTGATGCTGTGACAGGGCTGGAGGAGGATCTGGCTGTATTTGCTGTTTGATGCTGTGTCAGGGCTAGAGGAGGATCTGGCTGTATTTGCTGTTTGATGCTGTGACAGGGCTGGAGGAGGATCTGGCTGTATTTGCTGTTTGATGCTGTGACAGGGCTGGAGGAGGATCTGGCTGTATTTGCTGTTTGATGCTGTGACAGGGCTGGAGGAGGATCTGGCTGTATTTGCTGTTTGATGCTGTGACAGGGCTGGAGGAGGATCTGGCTGTATTTGCTGTTTGATGCTGTGACAGGGCTGGAGAAGGATCTGGCTGTATTTGCTGTTTGATGCTGTGACAGGGCTGGAGGAGGATCTGGCTGTATTTGCTGCTTGATGCTGTGACAGGGCTGGAGGAGGATCTGGCTGTATTTGCTGTTTGATGCTGTGACAGGGCTGGAGGAGGATCTGGCTGTATTTGCTGTTTGATGCTGTTACAGGGCTGGAGGAGGATCTGGCTGTATTTGCTGTTTGATGCTGTTACAGGGCTGGAGGAGGATCTGGCTGTATTTGCTGTTTGATGCTGTCACAGGGCTGGAGGAGGATCTGGCTGTATTTGCTGTTTGATTCTGTGACAGGGCTGGAGGAGGATCTGGGTGTATTTGCTGTTTGATGCTGTGACAGGGCTAGAGGAGGATCTGGCTGTATTTGCTGTTTGATGCTGTGACAGGGCTAGAGGAGGATCTGGCTGTATTTGCTGTTTGATGCTGTTACTGGACTGGAGGAGGATCTGGCTGTATTTGCTGTTTGATGCTGCGACAGGGCTATAGGAGGATCTGGCTGTATTTGCTGTTTGATGCTGTGACAGGGCTGGAGGAGGATCTGGCTGTATTTGCTGTTTGATGCTGTTACAGGGCTGGAGGAGGATCTGGCTGTATTTGCTGTTTGATTCTGTGACAGGGCTGGACGAGGATCTGGCTGTATTTGCTGCTTGATGCTGTTACTGGACTGGAGGAGGATCTGGCTGTATTTGCTGTTTGATGCTGTGACAGAGCTGGAGGAGGATCTGGCTGTATTTGCTGTTTGATGCTGTGACAGGACTGGAGGAGGATCTGGCTGTATTTGCTGTTTGATGCTGTGACAGAGCTGGAGGAGGATCTGGCTGTATTTGCTGTTTGATGCTGTTACTGGACTGGAGGAGGATCTGGCTGTATTTGCTGTTTGATGCTGACAGGGCTAAAGGAGGATCTGGCTGTATTTGCTGTTTGATGCTGTGACAGGGCTAGAGGAGGATCTGGCTGTATTTGCTGTTTGATGCTGTGACAGGACTGGCGGAGGATCTGGCTGTATTTGCTGTTTGATGCTGTGACAGGGCTGGAGGAGGATCTGGCTGTATTTGCTGTTTGATGCTGTGACAGGGCTGGAGGAGGATCTGGCTGTATTTGCTGTTTGATGCTGTGACAGGGCTGGAGGAGGATCTGGCTGTATTTGCTGTTTGATGCTGTTACAGGGCTGGAGGAGGATCTGGCTGTATTTGCTGTTTGATGCTGTGACAGGGCTGGAGGAGGATCTGGCTGTATTTGCTGTTTGATGCTGTGACAGGGCTGGAGGAGGATCTGGCTGTATTTGCTGTTTGATGCTGTTACAGGGCTAGAGGAGGATCTGGCTGTATTTGCTGTTTGATGCTGTGACAGGGCTGGAGGAGGATCTGGCTGTATTTGCTGTTTGATGCTGTTACAGGGCTGGAGGAGGATCTGGCTGTATTTTCTGTTTGATGCTGTGACAGGGCTGGAGGAGGATCTGGCTGTATTTGCTGTTTGATGCTGTGACAGGACTGGAGGAGGATCTGGCTGTATTTGCTGTTTGATGCTGTGACAGGGCTGGAGGAGGATCTGGCTGTATTTGCTGTTTGATGCTGTGACAGCGCTGGAGGAGGATCTGGCTGTATTTGCTGTTTGATGCTGTCACAGGGCTGGAGGAGGATCTGGCTGTATTTGCTGTTTGATGCTGTGACAGGGCTGGAGTAGGATCTGGCTGTATTTGCTGTTTGATGCTGTGACAGGGCGAGAGGAGGATCTGGCTGTATTTGCTGTTTAATGCTGTGACAGGGCTGGAGGAGGATCTGGCTGTATTTGCTGTTTGATGCTGGGACAGGGCTGGAGGAGGATCTGGCTGTATTTGCTGTTTGATGCTGTGACAGAGCTGGAGGAGGATCTGGCTGTATTTGCTGTTTGATGCTGTTACAGGGCTATAGGAGGATCTGGCTGTATTTGCTGTTTGATGCTGTGACAGGGCTAGAGGAGGATTTGGCTGTATTTGCTGTTTGATGCTGTTACAGGGCTATAGGAGGATCTGGCTGTATTTGCTGTTTGATGCTGTTACTGGACTGGAGGAAGATCTGGCTGTATTTGCTGTTTGATGCTGTTACTGGACTGGAGGAGGATCTGGCTGTATTTGCTGTTTGATGCTGTGACAGGGCTGGAGGAGGATCTGGCTGTATTTGCTGTTTGATGCTGTGACTGGGCTGGAGGAGGATCTGGCTGTATTTGCTGTTTGATGCTGTTACTGGACTGGAGGAGGGTCTGTCTGTATTTGCTGTTTGATGCTGTTACTGGACTGGAGGAGGATCTGGCTGTATTTGCTGTTTGATGCTGTGACAGGGCTAGAGGATGATCTGGCTGTATTTGCTGTTTGATGCTGTTACTGGACTGGAGGAGGATCTGGCTGTATTTGCTGTTTGATGCTGTGACAGGGCTAGAGGAGGATCTGGCTGTATTTGCTGTTTGATGCTGTTACTGGACTGGAGGAGGATCTGGGTGTATTTGCTGTTTGATGCTGTTACTGGACTGGAGGAGGATCTGGCTGTATTTGCTGTTTGATGCTGTGACAGGGCTGGAGGAGGATCTGGCTGTATTTGCTGTTTGATGCTGTGACAGGGCTGGAGGAGGATCTGGCTGTATTTGCTGTTTGATGCTGTTACTGGACTGGAGGAGGATCTGGCTGTATTTGCTGTTTGATGCTGTGACAGGGCTGGAGGAGGATCTGGCTGTATTTGCTGTTTGATGCTGTGACAGGGCTATAGGAGGATCTGGCTGTATTTGCTGTTTGATGCTGTGACAGGGCTGGAGGAGGATCTGGCTGTATTTGCTGTTTGATGCTGTGACAGGGCTGGAGGAGGATCTGGCTGTATTTGCTGTTTGATGCTGTTACTGGACTGGAGGAGGATCTGGCTGTATTTGCTGTTTGATTCTGTGACGGGGCTGGAGAAGGATCTGGCTGTATTTGCTGCATGATGCTGTGACAGGTCTAGAGGAGGATCTGGGTGTATTTGCTGTTTGATGCTGTGACAGGGCTGGAGGAGGATCTGGCTGTATTTGCTGTTTGATGCTGTGACTGGACTGGAGGAGGATCTGGCTGTATTTGCTGTTTGATGCTGTGACAGGGCTGGAGGAGGATCTGGCTGTATTTGCTGTTTGATGCTGTGACAGGGCTAGAGGAGGATCTGGCTGTATTTGCTGTTTGATGCTGTGACAGGGCTGGAGGAGGATCTGGGTGTATTTGCTGTTTGATGCTGTGACAGGGCTAGAGGAGGATCTGGCTGTATTTGCTGTTTGATGCTGTTACAGGGCTGGAGGAGGATCTGGCTGTATTTGCTGTTTGATGCTGTGACGGGGCTGGAGGAGGATCTGGCTGTATTTGCTGTTTGATGCTGTTACAGGGCTGGAGGAGGATCTGGCTGTATTTGCTGTTTGATGCTGTGACAGGGCTGGAGGAGGATCTGGCTGTATTTGCTGTTTGATGCTGTTACAGGGCTAGAGGAGGGTCTGGCTGTATTTGCTGTTTGATGCTGTGACAGGACTGGAGGAGGATCTGGCTGTATTTGCTGTTTGATGCTGTGACAGGGCTGGAGGAGGATCTGGCTGTATTTGCTGTTTGATGCTGTTACAGGGCTGGAGGAGGATCTGGCTGTATTTGCTGTTTGATGCTGTGACAGGGCTAGAGGAGGATCTGGCTGTATTTGCTGTTTGATGCTGTTACTGGACTGGAGGAGGATCTGGCTGTATTTGCTGTTTGATGCTGTGACAGGGCTGGAGGAGGATCTGGCTGTATTTGCTGTTTGATGCTGTGACAGGGCTGGAGAAGGATCTGGCTGTATTTGCTGTTTGATGCTGTGACAGGGCTGGAGGAGGATCTGGCTGTATTTGCTGTTTGATGCTGTGACAGGGCTGGAGGAGGATCTGGCTGTATTTGCTGTTTGATGCTGTGACTGGACTGGAGGAGGATCTGGCTGTATTTGCTGCTTGATGCTGTTACAGGGCTGGAGGAGGATCTGGCTGTATTTGCTGTTTGATGCTGTGACAGGGCTAGAGGAGGATCTGGCTGTATTTGCTGTTTGATGCTGTTACTGGACTGGAGGAGGATCTGGCTGTATTTGCTGTTTGATGCTGTGACAGGGCTGGAGGAGGATCTGGCTGTATTTGCTGTTTGATGCTGCGACTGGACTGGAGGAGGATCTGGCTGTATTGCTGTTTGATGCTGTTACTGGACTGGAGGAGGATCTGGCTGTATTTGCTGTTTGATGCTGTTACTGGACTGGAGGAGGATCTGGCTGTATTTGCTGTTTGATGCTGTGACAGGACTGGAGGAGGATCTGGCTGTATTTGCTGTTTGATGCTGTGACAGGGCTGGAGGAGGATCTGGCTGTATTTGCTGTTTGATGCTGTTACAGGGCTAGAGGAGGGTCTGGCTGTATTTGCTGTTTGATGCTGTGACAGGACTGGAGGAGGATCTGGCTGTATTTGCTGTTTGATGCTGTGACAGGGCTGGAGGAGGATCTGGCTGTATTTGCTGTTTGATGCTGTTACAGGGCTGGAGGAGGATCTGGCTGTATTTGCTGTTTGATGCTGTGACAGGGCTAGAGGAGGATCTGGCTGTATTTGCTGTTTGATGCTGTTACTGGACTGGAGGAGGATCTGGCTGTATTTGCTGTTTGATGCTGTGACAGGGCTGGAGGAGGATCTGGCTGTATTTGCTGTTTGATGCTGTGACAGGGCTGGAGAAGGATCTGGCTGTATTTGCTGTTTGATGCTGTGACAGGGCTGGAGGAGGATCTGGCTGTATTTGCTGTTTGATGCTGTGACAGGGCTGGAGGAGGATCTGGCTGTATTTGCTGTTTGATGCTGTGACTGGACTGGAGGAGGATCTGGCTGTATTTGCTGCTTGATGCTGTTACAGGGCTGGAGGAGGATCTGGCTGTATTTGCTGTTTGATGCTGTGACAGGGCTAGAGGAGGATCTGGCTGTATTTGCTGTTTGATGCTGTTACTGGACTGGAGGAGGATCTGGCTGTATTTGCTGTTTGATGCTGTTACTGGACTGGAGGAGGATCTGGCTGTATTTGCTGTTTGATGCTGTGACAGGGCTGGAGTAGGATCTGGCTGTATTTGCTGTTTGATGCTGTGACAGGGCTGGAGGAGGATCTGGCTGTATTTGCTGTTTGATGCTGTGACAGGGCTGGAGGGGGATCTGGCTGTATTTGCTGTTTGATGCTGTGACAGGGCTGGAGGAGGATCTGGCTGTATTTGCTGTTTGATGCTGTGACAGGACTGGAGGAGGATCTGGCTGTATTTGCTGTTTGATGCTGTGACAGGGCTAGAGGAGGATCTGGCTGTATTTGCTGTTTGATGCTGTTACTGGACTGGAGGAGGATCTGGCTGTATTTGCTGTTTGATGCTGTGACAGGGCTGGAGGAGGATCTGGCTGTATCTGCTGTTTGATGCTGTGACAGGGCTGGAGGAGGATCTGGCTGTATTTGCTGTTTGATGCTGTGACAGGGCTGGAGGAGGATCTGGCTGTATTTGCTGTTTGATGCTGTTACAGGGCTGGAGGAGGATCTGGCTGTATTTGCTGTTTGATGCTGTGACAGGGCTGGAGGAGGATCTGGCTGTATTTGCTGTTTGATGCTGTGACAGGGCTGGAGGGGGATCTGGCTGTATTTGCTGTTTGATGCTGTGACAGGGCTGGAGGAGGATCTGGCTGTATTTGCTGTTTGATGCTGTGACAGGGCTGGAGGGGGATCTGGCTGTATTTGCTGTTTGATGCTGTGACAGGGCTGGAGGGGGATCTGGCTGTATTTGCTGCTTGATGCTGTGACAGGGCTGGAGGAGGATCTGGCTGTATTTGCTGTTTGATGCTGTGACAGGGCTGGAGGAGGATCTGGCTGTATTTGCTGTTTGATGCTGTGACAGGGCTGGAGGAGGATGTGGCTGTATTTGCTGTTTGATGCTGTTACTGGACTGGAGGAGGATCTGGGTGTATTTGCTGTTTGATTCTGTGACAGGGCTGGAGGAGGATCTGGCTGTATTTGCTGTTTGATGCTGTGACAGGGCTGGAGGAGGATCTGGCTGTATTTGCTGTTTGATGCTGTGACAGGACTGGAGGAGGATCTGGCTGTATTTGCTGTTGATGCTGTGACAGGGCTGGAGGAGGATCTGGCTGTATTTGCTGTTTGATGCTGTTACAGGGCTGGAGGAGGATCTGGCTGTATTTGCTGTTTGATGCTGTGACAGGACTGGAGGAGGATCTGGCTGTATTTGCTGTTTGATGCTGTTACTGGACTGGAGGAGGATCTGGCTGTATTTGCCGTTTGATGCTGTGACAGGGCTATAGGAGGATCTGGCTGTATTTGCCGTTTGATGCTGTGACAGGGCTGGAGGAGGATCTGGCTGTATTTGCTGTTTGATGCTGTGACAGGGCTGGAGGAGGATCTGGCTGTATTTGCTGTTTGATGCTGTGACAGGGCTGGAGGAGGATCTGGCTGTATTTGCTGTTTGATGCTGTTACAGGGCTGGAGGAGGATCTGGCTGTATTTGCTGTTTGATGCTGTGACAGGGCTGGAGGAGGATCTGGCTGTATTTGCTGTTTGATGCTGTGACAGGGCTGGAGGGGGATCTGGCTGTATTTGCTGTTTGATGCTGTGACAGCGCTGGAGGAGGATCTGGCTGTATTTGCTGTTTGATGCTGTTACTGGACTGGAGGAGGATCTGGCTGTATTTGCTGTTTGATGCTGTTACAGGGCTGGAGGAGGATCTGGCTGTATTTGCTGTTTGATGCTGTGACAGGGCTGGAGGAGGATCTGGCTGTATTTGCTGTTTGATGCTGTTACAGGGCTGGAGGAGGATCTGGCTGTATTTGCTGTTTGATGCTGTGACAGGGCTGGAGGGGGATCTGGCTGTATTTGCTGTTTGATGCTGTGACAGGGCTGGAGGAGGATCTGGCTGTATTTGCTGTTTGATGCTGTGACAGCGCTGGAGGAGGATCTGGCTGTATTTGCTGTTACTGGACTGGAGGAGGATCTGGCTGTATTTGCTGTTTGATGCTGTGACAGCGCTGGAGGAGGATCTGGCTGTATTTGCTGTTTGATGCTGTTACGGGACTGGAGGAGGATCTGGCTGTATTTGCTGTTTGATGCTGTTAGAGGGCTGGAGAAGGATCTGGCTGTATTTGCTGTTTGATGCTGTTACTGGACTGGAGGAGGATCTGGCTGTATTTGCTGTTTGATGCTGTGACAGGGCTGGAGGAGGATCTGGCTGTATTTGCTGTTTGATGCTGTTACTGGACTGGAGGAGGATCTGGCTGTATTTGCTGTTTGATGCTGTGACAGGGCTGGAGGAGGATCTGGCTGTATTTGCTGTTTGATGCTGTGACAGGGCTGGAGGAGGATCTGGCTGTATTTGCTGTTTGATGCTGTTACTGGACTGGAGGAGGATCTGGCTGTATTTGCTGTTTGATGCTGTGACAGGGCTGGAGGAGGATCTGGCTGTATTTGCTGTTTGATGCTGTGACAGGGCTGGAGGAGGATCTGGCTGTATTTGCTGTTTGATGCTGTGACAGGGCTGGAGGAGGATCTGGCTGTATTTGCTGTTTGATGCTGTGACAGGGCTGGAGGAGGATCTGGCTGTATTTGCTGTTTGATGCTGTGACAGGGCTGGAGGAGGATCTGGCTGTATTTGCTGTTTGATGCTGTTACTGGACTGGAGGAGGATCTGGCTGTATTTGCTGTTTGATGCTGTGACAGGGCTGGAGGAGGATCTGGCTGTATTTGCTGTTTGATGCTGTGACTGGGCTGGAGGAGGATCTGGCTGTATTTGCTGTTTGATGCTGTTACTGGACTGGAGGAGGATCTGGCTGTATTTGCTGTTTGATGCTGTGACAGGGCTGGAGGAGGATCTGGCTGTATTTGCTGTTTGATGCTGTGACAGGGCTGGAGGGGGATCTGGCTGTATTTGCTGTTTGATGCTGTGACAGGGCTAGAGGAGGATCTGGGTGTATTTGCTGTTTGATGCTGTGACAGGGCTAGAGGAGGTTCTGGCTGTATTTGCTGTTTGATGCTGTGACAGGGCTGGAGGAGGATCTGGCTGTATTTGCTGTTTGATGCTGTGACAGGGCTGGAGGAGGATCTGGCTGTATTTGCTGTTTGATGCTGTGACAGGGCTGGACGAGGATCTGGCTGTATTTGCTGTTTGATGCTGTGACAGGGCTGGAGGAGGATCTGGCTGTATTTGCTGTTTGATGCTGTGACAGGGCTGGAGGAGGATCTGGCTGTATTTGCTGTTTGATGCTGTTACTGGACTGGAGGAGGATCTGGCTGTATTTGCTGTTTGATGCTGTGACGGCTAGAGGAGGATCTGGCTGTATTTGCTGTTTGATGCTGTGACAGGGCTGGAGGAGGATCTGGCTGTATTTGCTGTTTGATGCTGTGACAGGGCTGGAGGAGGATCTGGCTGTATTTGCTGTTTGATGCAGTTACTGGACTGGAGGAGGATCTGGCTGTATTTGCTGTTTGATGCTGTGACAGGGCTATAGGAGGATCTGGCTGTATTTGCTGTTTGATGCTGTTACTGGACTGGAGGAGGATCTGGCTGTATTTGCTGTTTGATGCTGTTACTGGACTGGAGGAGGATCTGGCTGTATTTGCTGTTTGATGCTGTGACAGGGCTGGAGGAGGATCTGGCTGTATTTGCTGTTTGATGCTGTGACAGGGCTGGAGGAGGATCTGGCTGTATTTGCTGTTTGATGCTGTGACAGGGCTGGAGGAGGATCTGGCTGTATTTGCTGTTTGATGCTGTGACAGGGCTGGAGGAGGATCTGGCTGTATTTGCTGTTTGATGCTGTGACAGGGCTGGAGGAGGATCTGGCTGTATTTGCTGTTTGATGCTGTGACAGGGCTGGAGGAGGATCTGGCTGTATTTGCTGTTTGATGCTGTGACAGGGCTGGAGGAGGTTCTGGCTGTATTTGCTGTTTGATGCTGTGACAGGGCTGGAGGAGGATCTGGCTGTATTTGCTGTTTGATGCTGTGACAGGGCTGGAGGAGGATCTGGCTGTATTTGCTGTTTGATGTGTTGCTGCTGTTACTGTTTTTTTTTATTTTCAGTTTCCCAATGAGGAGAACACATTTCACAAGTTTGTTTCACCGCAGGAGGTGCTCCCGTTCACAGAAGGTAGGTGCCCTGGTCACAGAGTTTGGTTCAGGGCAGTCTGTGTACTGGGGAATTGCAGAGACACAGTACAGAAGAGGCCATTCGGTCCATTGAGTCTGCACTGACAAAACTACTCGAAATCCACACTAATCCCACTTCCGAGCACTTGACGCACAGACTTGAATGTTCTGACATTTCAAGAGCTCATCCAAGTATTTTGTAAAGATTGTGAGGTTTCTAGGCTCCACGACCCTCCCAAGCCGTGAATTCCAAATTCCCAACACCCTCTGGGTGAATTTGTTTTCCTCAACCCTCTCTGAACCTCCTGCCTTTCTCCTTAAAATTTGCCCCCTTGTTATTGACTCTTCAACTAACATAAGAACTAGGAGCAGGAGTAGGCCATCTGGCCCCTCGAGCCTGCTCCGCCATTCAATGAGATCATGGCTGATCTTTTGTGGACTCAGCTCCACTTTCCGGCCCAAACACCATAACCCTTAATCCCTTTATTCTTCAAAAAACTATCTATCTTTATCTTAAAAACATTTAATGAAGGAGCCTCAACTGCTTCACTGGACAAGGAATTCCATAGACTCACAACCCTTTGGGTGAAGAAGTTCCTCCTAAACTCAGTCCTAAATCTACTTCCCCTTATTTTGAGGCTGTGCCCCCTAGTTCTCCCTTCATAATTTTATATTTTTCTATAAGATTCCCCCCTCATCCTTCTAAATTCCAATGAGTACAGTCCCAGTCTACTCAACCTCTCCTCGTAATCCAACCCCTTCAGCTCTGGGACTAACCTAGTGAATCTCCTCTGCACACCCTCCAGTGCCAGTACGTCCTTTCTCAGGTAAGGAGACCAAAACTGAACACCATACTCCAGGTGTGGCCTCACTAACACCTTATACAATTGCAGCATAACCTCCCTTGTCTTAAACTCCATCCCTCTAGCAATGAAGGACAAAATTCCTGTTGCACTTGTAAACCAACTTTTTGCAACTCATGCACTAGCACACCCAGGTCTCTCTGCACAGCAGCATGTTTTAATATTTTATCATTTAAATAATAATCTCTTTTGCTGTTATTCCTACCAAAATGGATAACCTCACATTTGTCAACATTGTATTCCATCTGCCTGACCCTAGCCCATTCACTTAACCTATCCAAATCCCTCTGCAGACTTCCAGTATCCTCTGCACTTTTTGCTTTACCACTCATCTTAGTGTCATCTGCAAATTTGGACACATTGCCCTTGGTCCCCAACTCCAAATCATCTATGTAAATTGTGAACAATTGTGGGCCCAACACGGATCCCTGAGGGACACCACTAGCTACTGATTGCCAACCAGAGAAACACCCATTAATCCCCACTCTTTGCTTTCTATTAATTAACCAATCCTCTATCCATGCTACTACTTTACCCTTAATGCCATGGATCTTTATCTTATACAGCAACCTTTTGTGTGGCACATTGACAAAAGGCTTTCTGGAAATCCAGATATACCACATCCATTGGCTCCCCGTTATCTACTGCACTGGTAATGTCCTCAAAAAATTCCACTAAATTAGTTGTGCACGACCTGCCCTTTATGAACCCATGCTGCAGATCGGCTCTCCCGCCCGCGGATCGGCCCCCCCGCCCGCAGATCGGCTCCCCTGCCCGCGGATTGCCCCCCCCCCCGCCCGCGGATTGCCCCCCCCCCCCCTGCCCGCGGATTGCCCCCCCCCCTCGCCCGCGGATTGCCCCCCCCCCCCTGCCCGCGGATTGAAGCCCCCCGCGGATCGCCCCCCCCCTCCCGACTGTGGCGGTGCTGGACTGAGTCCGCAGCCGCCATGCTGCATTCTCAACGGTGAGACCACACGTGTCCCACGCCGTCGGGAACTCGGCCAATCGGGGGCGAAGCATCGTGGGACGGGTCGCAGCCAATGGCCTGATTCCGTGGATACGCCGTGTAGCGTGCTCTTCGAGTACGCCGCTTTTCCGGGGCGAAGCATCGCGAAAGCAGTGCCAGCCCCGATTTTGTCGTCCACAAATCTCTCTCTCTCTACCTCGGATCCCGTGTAGGTGTGTGCCCGTCTCTCCTCTTAATGATGACCCAATCAGTATGCCAGTGACAGTCTAACTGTTGTTTCTTTCTTGCAGGTGAGATTCTCTGCAAAGTGAGCGCTCACTGCCCTGTCTTCGATTATGTTCCTCCTGAGCTCATTACCTTGTTCATCTCTAACATCGGGGGAAACGCTCCCTCCTACATCTATCGGCTGATGAGCGAACTCTACAATCCCGATGATCATCACATCTGACTTAATAAAATCCATTGACACCAATTCGCTGTTTCCATGCAAAACTAAGACATACCATTCTGCAAACGTTAGTGGTAAACTGCAGAATTGGGGAGTCTGCATGTTCTCCCCGTGTCTGCGTGGGTTTGCTCCGGGTGCTCCGGTTTCCTCCCACAAGTCCCGAAAGACGTGCTGTTGGGTGGATTGGACATTCTGAATTCTCCCTCTGTGTACCCGAACAGGCGCCGGAATGTGGCGACTAGGGGCTTTTCACAGTAACTTCATTGCAGTGTTAATGTCAGCCTACTTGTGACAATAAAAAAAAGAAGCGATTATTTAAGGTTCAGCAAAAGGCTACTTAAAATAAAATCAAAAGAGCGAAGTTGAACTATGAAAGGAAACTAGCAGAAAACATAAACACTTATCCCAAAAGCTTCTGTAAGTGAAGGGGGCGGTCCTGAGATGAGACCCCTAAAAACTGGATAACTAGGATAACACTAGAATAGCTCTACATAGGTTAGTTTATTGAGGATTGATACAATCATCGAAAGTATACCCAGTGATCATTATTAACTATTAAACATGTATTCTTAGAACATAGCAGCAACAAGCATTTAAACTCTTGCTGAAAGTAGCCACCGCCATGTATGATGGGATTTAAGCTCGCTAACTGGACCACAATCCTAAGACAGACAGACAGACAGAAATAATATGACAGAAATCCCCCCCATAAAAGCCAGCTCAATACTCAGTCTCTGAAAACGCTCCTACAATAAGTATATCAGGAAGAAGAGACTAGCTAAAGTAAATGTTGGCCCTTCAGGGGGCGATACTCGTGGGGTAATGGGGATCACAGAGATGGGGGAGGCACTGAACCAATATTTTGCCTCTGTCTTCACGGTAGAAGATAATAAAAATGACAATAAATACAGAGAAACCTGGTGCAGGGAGGGTATTGAATGAACCAATGGGACTAAAGGCAGATAAGTCTGCAGGACCTGGCGGCCACCATCCTAGGGTATTAAAGGAGGTGGCAGCAGAGACAGTGGATAATAATCTTTATTGTCATACGTAGGCTGACATTAACACTGCAATGAAGTTACTGTGAAAAGCCCCTAGTCGCCACATTCCGGCACCTGTTCGGGTACACAGAGGGAGAATTCAGAATGTCCATTTCACCTAACAGCACGTCTTTAAGGAGGAAACCGGAGTACCCGGAGGAAACCCACGCAGACACAGGGAGAACATGCAGACTCCCCACAGACAGTGACCCAAGCCGGGAATTGAACCTGGGACCTCGGAGCTGTGAACTAACAGTGCTACCCACTGTGCTACCTTGCTGCCCATGCATTGGTTATATTTCAGAATTCCCTGGATTCTGGAAAGGCCCTGGTGGATTGGAAACACGCTAATGTGACACCCCTATTCAAAAAGGGAGAGGCAAAAAGTAGGAAACTATCGACCGGTTAACTTGACCTCTGTGGTGGGGAAGTTGCTGGAATCAATCATTAAGGAGGAGATAACAACATTTGGAAAGACAAAGCTCAATCCAGCATTGTCAGCATGGTTTTATGGAGGGTAAGTCATGCTTGACAAAGTTGCTCGAGTTCTTTGAGGACATACAAGCAACGTGGATAATGGGGAACCTGTGGATGTGGTATATCTAGACTTCAAGAAGGCATTTGACAAGGTGCCGCATAAAAGACTGATCCAGAAGGTGAGATTGCAGGGGATTGGGGGTAGAGTACTAGATTGGATTGAGGATTGGGATAAATGGGTCCTTCTCTGGCTGGTGAACTATAACTAGCGGGGGTGCCGCAGGGGTCAGTCCTCAGACCTGAACTGTTTACAATCTATATCAATGAGCAGGGACAGAGTGTAACATAAGCAAAATGTGCGGCTGATACTAAAATAGGTGGCAAAGCAGGCAGTGAAGAGGAGATACAGATGGATATAGATAGGCTCGGAGATTGAGCCAAATGTGGCAGATGGAGTTTAATGTGGATCAGTGTCAGATTATCCATTTGGACCGAAAAAATAGGCAAATTATTATCGAAATTCGAAAAGCAGATTCAAAATGTGTCTGGGCAGAGAGATTTGAGAGTCTGTGTTCATGACAGTTTGTGGCAGCACGGTAGCATTGTGGATAGCACAATCGCTTCACAGCTCCAGGGTCCCAGGTTCGATTCCGGCTTGGGTCACTTGTCTGTGTGGAGTCTGCACATCCTTCCCGTGTGTGTGTGGGTTTCCTCCGGGTGCTCCGGTTTCCTCCCACAGTCCAAAGATGTGCAGGTTAGGTGGATGGGCCATGATAAATTGCCCTTAGTGTCCAAAATTTCCCTTAGTGGTGGGTGGGGTTACTGGGTTATGGTAATAGGGTGGAGGTGTTAACCTTGGGTAGGGCGCTCTTTCCAGGAGCCGGTGCAGACTTGATGGGCCGAATGGCCTCCTTCTGCACTGTAAATTCTATGAATCGCAGAAAGTCTATGCAGGTACAGTGTAATTAAAAAGACAAATGAAATGTTAGCATTTATTGCAAAAGGGCTGGAGTATAAAAGAGAAGTGTTGCAATTGTATAGGGTGTTGGTGAGGCCACATCTGGAGTATTGTGTCCAGTTTTGGTCTCCTTATTTGAGGAAGGATGTGGTGACATTGGAGGCAGTTCAGAGGAAGTTCACCAGATTGATTCCGGGGATGAAAGGATTGACGTACGAGGAGAGATTAAACAGTTTGGGCTTATACTCGCTGGAGTTTGGAAGGATGAGAGGGGATCTGATTGAGCCATGATCTGATTGACTGGCGGAGCAGGCTCGAGGGGCTGAATTGCCCATTTCTGCTCCTAATTCTGATGTAAATGCAATCCCACCGTTGGAAAATGGTGGAGAGCAGTTGGAGGAGGGGGTGAGTGGTATAATCAACCATGTCACAGTCTACAGATACCGCAAGAATAATGAGGGAGTTTCCCTTTGTCACACTCCCATAGGATACCATTTATTGAGTTTGAACAGATCCTGTGTCAGGGCAAAAAACTGGAGAGATTCAATTATGGAGTTATGATGGTGTCTTGTGTGCGTGTGCACAGGAGCCCTAAAGATGCAGTTATTAGGGCAGCATGGTGACCTAGTGGTTAGCACAACCGCCTCACGGCGCTGAGATCCCAGGTTCGATCCCGGCTCTGGGTCACTGTCCGTGTGATATTGCACATTCTCCCCGTGTCTGCGTGGGTTTCGCCCCCACAACCCAAAGATGTGCAAGGCAGGTAAATCGAACACACTAAACTGCCCCTTAATTGGAAAAAATAATTGGGTAATCTAAATTTTAATAAAAGATGCAGTTATTAATCGTGCTTCTGCCTCCACCTATCAGAGCAGCTGCTGCCAAGTAAAGGACAGATTACAAAACCCAGCAAATACTCGGCAAGTCTGGCAGTAGCTCTGGAGAGAAACGGAATGAGTCATCAGAACTGGAAAAGTTAGAAATGTAATCGGGTTTAGTGAATGGGGTGAGGAGGATAAGGAGAATAAAAGGAAGATCTCTGATAAGGTGGAAGGCAGGAGAGATTAAATGACAAAAGAGAGTGATAGAATCATAGAATCCACAGTGCAGAAGGGGGCCATTCAGCCCATCGAGACTGCAACGGCCCCTGGAAAGAGCCCCAACTTAAACTCACGTCTCCACCCCATCCCCGTAACCCCACCCAACATTTGTGGTGCTGTGAGGCAGCAGTGCTAACCACTGTGTCACCGTGCGATCCCAGGTCCCCAGCGCTGTGAGGCAGCAGTGCTAACCACTGTGTCACCGTGCCACAGAAGTGTAGGTGTAACTGGCAGAATCATGAACAGCTTCCATTTAAAAAGAAAAACAAAGAAAAGTACAGCACAGGAACAGGCCCTTCGGCCCTCCCAGCCTGTGCCGACCATGCTGCCCGTCTAAACTAAAATCTTCTACACTTCCTGGGTCCATATCCCTCTATTCCCATCCTATTCATGTATTTGTCAAGATGCCCCTTAAATGTCACTATCGTCCCTGCTTCCACCACCTCCTCCGGCAGCGAGTTCCAGGCACCCACTACCCTCTGTGTAAAAAACTTGCCTCGCACATCTCCTCTAAACCTTGCCCCTCGCACCTTAAACCTATGCCCCCTAGTAATTGACCCCTCTACCCTGGGAAAAAGCCTCTGACTATCCACTCTGTCTATGCCCCTCATAACTTTGTAGACCTCTATCAGGTCGCCTCTCAACCTCCGTCGTTCCAGTGAGAACAAACCGAGTTTTTCAACCTCTCCTCATAGCTAATGCCCTCCATACCAGGCAACATCCTGGTAAATCTCTTCTGCACCCTCTTTAAAGCCTCCACATCCTTCTGGTAGTGTGGCGACCAGAATTGAACACTATACTCCAAGTGTGGTCTAACTAAGGTTCTGTACAGCTGCAACATGGCTTGCCAATGCTTATACTCAATGCCCCGGCCAATGAAGGCAAGCATGCCGTATGCCTTCTTGACTACCTTCTCCACCTGTGTTGCCCCTTTCAGTGACCTGTGGACCTGTACACCTAGATCTCTCTGACTTTCAATACTCTTGAGAGTTCTACCATTCAGTGTATATTCCCTACCTGCATTAGACCTTCCAAAATGCATTACCTCACATTTGTCCGGATTAAACTCCATCTGATATCTCTCCGTTCAAGTCTCCAAACGATCTAAATCCTGCTGTATCCTCTGACAGTCCTCATCGCTATCCGCAATTCCACATACCTTTGACTGTTTGCCCTCCCCCTTCAGGATGCCCGCTACCCACTCAGAGACATCCTGGACCCTGGCACCAGGGAGGCAACATACCATCCTGGAGTCTCTTTCACGTCCACAGATGTGCCTATCTGTGCCCCTGACTATAGAGTCCCCGATGACTATTGCTCTTCTGCCCTTTGACCCTCCCTGCTGAACATCAGAGCCAGCCGTGGCGGAGGCCTCGAGGAGCTGAGGAAGTGGGCCCCCGAACACCTATCCTCGCCCCCGAAAAACCTACTCATCCTCGACCCAGTCATGTGGGCCCTATGCAGCACCTTGAACTTTATGAGGCTGAGCCTCGCATAGGAAGAGGAGGAATTCACTCTCTCCAGGGCATCCGCCCACGTCCCCTCCTCAATCTCCTCACCCAGCTCCTCTTCCCATTTACCCTTCAGTTCCTCCACCGAGGCCTCATCTACGTCCTGCATTACCCGGTATATGTCCGAAATCCTCCCTCCTCCAACCCACAACCCCGAGAGCACCCTGTCCCGTACCCCGCGTGGGGGCAGCAAAGGGAAACCCTCCATCTGCCGCCTGGCAAACGCCCTCACCTGCATGTACCGAAACATGTTCCCCGGGGGGAGCCCAAACTTCCCCTCTAACTCCCCCAAGCTCGCGAATCTCCCTTCCACAAACAGGTCCCTCAACCTCCTAGCCCCTGCCCTGTGCCAGCCCAGAAATCCACCATCAATGCTCCCTGGGACAAACCGATGGTTCCCCCGTATCGGGGCCTCCATCGAGCCCCCCATTTCTCCCCTATGCCGTCTCCATTGCCCCCAAATTTTGAGGGTAGCTGCCACCACCGGGCTCGTGGTATACCTCGTTGGAGGGAGCGGCAACGGCGCCGTTACTAGCGCCTCCAAGCTCGTGCCCACACAAGACGCCGCCTCCATCCTCTTCCATGCTGCCCCCTCCTCGTCCATTACCCACTTACACATCATCGCTGCGTTGGCAGCCCAATAGTACCCACAGAGGTTGGGCAACGCCAGCCCCCCCCTATCCCTGCCTCGTTCCAGGAACACTCTTCTAACCCTCGGAGTCCCATGCGCCCACACAAATCCCGTGATACTCCTGTTGACCCTCCTAAAAAAGGCCTTCGGGATAAGGATGGGAAGGCACTGGAACAGGAACAAAAACCTCGGGAGCACCGTCATCTTAACGGATTGCACCCTCCCTGCCAGTTACAGCAGTAACATATCCCACCTCTTAAACTCCTCCTCCATCTGCTCCACCAACCTTGTGAGGTTGAGCTTGTGCAGGGCCCCCCAGCTCCCCGCCACCTGGACCCCTAGGTACCTGAAGCTCTTCCCTGCCTGCTTCAATGGGAGCCTACCAATCCCCTCCTCTTGATCCCCCGGATGTACCACAAACAACTCACTCTTGCCCAGGTTCAACGTATATCCCGAGAAACCCCCGAATTCCCCAAGAATCCTCATCACCTCCGGCATCCCCCCCACCGGGTCCGCCACATACAGCAACAGGTCGTCCGCATACAGCGACACTTGATGCTCCTCCCCACCCCGCACCAGGCCCCTCCAGTTCCCTGACTCCCTCAATGTCATGGCCAGGGGCTCAATTGCCAACGCGAAGAGCAAGGGGGACAGGGGACACCCATGTCTCGTCCCCCGGTGCAGCCGAAAGTACTCCGACCTCCTCCTATTTGTGGCTACACTTGCCATCGGGGCCTCGTAAAGCAGCCTCACCCACCGGATAAACCCCTCCCTAAACCCAAACCTCTCCAACACCTCCCACAAATACTCCCACTCAACCCTATCGAAGGCCTTCTCCGCGTCTAATGCCACCACTATCTCCGCCTCCCCTTCCACAGCCGGCATCATAATGACGTTGAGGAGCCTTCGAACGTTTGTGTTCAACTGCCTTCCCTTCACAAACCCCGTCTGGTCCTCATGAATGACCCCAGGCACACAATCCTCTATTCTAGTGGCCAGGATCTTTGCCAGCAGCTTAGCATCGGCGTTCAGCAGCGAAATCGGCCTATATGATCCACACTGCAGAGGGTCCTTGTCCCGCTTCAGGATCAAGGAAATCAGCGCCCGTGACATAGTTAGGGGCAGAGCCGCCCCCTCCCTTGCCTCGTTAAAGGTCCGGACAAACAGGGGACCCAACAGGTCCAAATACTTTTTATAGAATTCCGCCGGAAACCCGTCCGGCCCCGGCGCCTTCCCTGACTGCATGCTGCCAATCCCAGTGACCAGCTCCTCCAGCTCGATCGGCGCCCCTAGTCCCTCCACCTGCTCCTCTTCCATCCTCGGGAATTGCAGCTTGTCCAAGAAGCGCCCCATTCCATCCCCCTCCACCGGGGGTTCAGACCGGTACAGTTCCCCCATAGAAGTCCCTGAAGACCCCATTAACATCTACCCCCCTCCGCACCACCTTTCCATCTCTATCCGTCACTCCCCCAATCTCCCTGGCCGCGTCCCGCTTTCGGAGCTGGTGTGCCAGCATCCTGCTCGCCTTCTCCCCGTATTCATACACCGCCCCCTGTGCTTTCTTCCACTGAGCTTCCGCCTTTCTGGTCGTCAGTAGGTTAAATCTGGCCTGAAGGCTACGCCGCTCCCCCAGCAATCCCTCCTCCGGAGCCTCCGCATATCTCCTATCCACCCTCACCATCTCCCCTATCAGTCTCTCCCTCTCCCTCTGCTCCCCCTCTCCCTATGGGTTCGGATGGAGATCAATTCCCCCCTCATCACCGCCTTCAATGCCTCCCAGACCATCCCTACTCGAACCTCCCCGTTATCATTGGCCTCGAGGTACCTCTCGATACACCCCCGAACCCCCTCGGCCACCTCCTCATCTGCCAGCAGCCCCACCCCCCAGCGCCAGAGCGGACGTTGGTCCCTCTCTTCCCCCAGCCCGAGGTCCATCCAGTGCGGGGCATGATCTGAAATGGCAATGGCGGAGTATTCCACTTCCTCCACCCTCGACACCAACCCACTGCTCAGGACAAAAAAAATCAATCCTCGAGTAGGCCTTATGTACGTGGGAGAAATGTACGTATTCCCTGGCCCTTGGCCTCACAAACCTCCAAGGGTCCACCCCCCCAATCTGGTCCATGAATCTTCTCAGCACCTTAGCCACCGCCGGCCTCCTACCCGTCCGGGACTTGGATCGATCCAATGGGGATCCAGCACCGTGTTAAAGTCCCCCCCCATGATCAGGCCCCCCACCTCCAGATCCGGAATGCGGCCCAACATGCGCCGCATAAACCCCGCATCGTCCCAATTTGGGGCGTAAACATTCACCAACACCACCCGCTCCCCCTGCAGCGTCCCACACACCATCACGTACCTCCCGCCACTGTCAGCCACCACATTTAACGCCTCAAACGACACCTTCTTCCCCACCAGGATCGCCAACCCCAACTCTTCTCATCCAGCCCTGAGTGGAACACTTGGCCCACCCACCCCTTCCTCAGCCGGACCTGGTCCACCACTCTCAGGTGTGTCTCCTGGAGCATGGCCACATCCGCCTTCAGCCCCTTCAGGTACGCAACTACTCGGGCCATTTTGACCGGCCCATTCAGCCCCCTCACATTCCAAGTTATCAGCCGGATCCGAGGGCTCCCTGCCCCGTTCCCCTGCCGATTAGCCATAACCCATCCCCTGCCCACCCCCAGCCAGCGTCCCACGCTCTGCCAGTTTCCCACGGCGGCAACTCCCCCCCACCAGCACTCTCTGCGTCCTCCAGCTCCTTCCTGACCATTTCAGCAGCAACCCGGTACCCTCCCCCCTCCCCTCCCCCAGGCTAGGACCCCTCCTAGCCGCGCCCCCCCCCTCTACAACACTCCCGTGAGCCAGCTAACTTCTGCTGACCCCGGCGACTCCAGCCCTACTTTCGGCTCCTCCCAACGTGGGTCTGCCCCTCCTCCATTGTGCCCGTCAACGAGTCCACCCTCCCCCCCACTCCTGCGCGGGAAAATAAAACATGCCCCCACCCTCTCAGAGCGCGGGAACCCCGCAGAAAGCCCGCGCTTTCGCCCTGCCGGGCCCCGCCTCCTCCAGGGCCACTCCCATTGTCAGTCCCCCCCCACCAGCTCCCTGAACTCCCCGTTTACCCCTCTGCCCGAACCCGTCCACCTGACCCCTACTTAAAAACCCATATAGAAAAAACGGTACGACATCACCCCACCCACCCTAAAGCCACCCCACATCTTACACTAAACCAAGCAAATACAAATACAGTATTATACAGCATCTCTTTGCAGCATCCTTGAGCACGGGTGAGGTCCCGGAGGACTGGAAAATTGCTAATGTTGTCCCTTTGTTTAAGAAGGGTAGCAGGGAAAATCCAGGGAATTATAGACCTGTGAGCTTGACGTCAGTGGTAGGCAAACTGTTGGAGACGATACTGAGGGATAGGGTCTATTCACATCTGGAAGAAAATAGACTTATCAGTGATAGGCAGCATGGTTTTGTGCAGGGAGGGTCATGTCTCACAAACCTAATAGAATTCTTTGAGGAAGTGACAAAGTTAATTGATGAGGGAAGGGCTGTAGATGTCATATACATGGACTTTAGTAAGGCGTTTGATAAGGTTTCCCATGGCAGGTTGATGGAAAAAGTGAAGTTGTGTGGGGTTCAGGGTGTACTAGCTAGATGGATAAAGAATTAGCTGGGCAACAGGAGACAGAGAGTAGTGGTGGAAGGGAGTGTCTCAAAATGGAGAAACGTGACTAGTGGTGTTCCACAGGGATACATGCTTGGACCACTGTTGTTTGTGATATCCATAAATGATCTGGACGAAGGTATAGGTGGTCTGATGAGCAAGTTTGCAGATGATACTAAGATTGGTGGAGTTGCAGATAGCGAGGAGGACTGTCAGAGAATACAGCAAAATATAGATAGATTGGAGAGTTGGGCAGAGAAATGGCTGATGGAGTTCAATCCAGGCAAATGTGAGGTGATGCATTTTGGAAGATCCAATTCAAGAGTGGACTATACAGTCAATGGAAGAATCCTGGGGAAAATTGATGTGCAGAGAGATCTGGTCCATTGTACCCTGAAGGTGGCAACGCAGGTCGATAGAGTGGTCAAGAAGGCATACAGCATGCTTGCCTTCATCGGATGGGGTATTGAGTACAAGAGTCGGCAGGTCATGTTACAGTTGTATAGGACTTTGGTTAGGCCACATTTGGAATACTGCGTGCAGTTCTGGTCGCCACATTACCGCATTACCACATTACAGTGGATGCTTTGGAGAGGGTGCAGAGGAGGTTCACCAGGATGTTGCCTGGTATGGAGGGTGCTAGCTATGAAGAAAGGTTGAGTAGATTAGGATTGTTTTCGTTGGAAAGACGAAGGTTAAGGGGGGACCTGATTGAGGTCTACAAAATTATGAGAGGTATGGACAGGATGGATAGCAACAAGCTTTTTCCAAGAGTGGGGGTGTCAGTTACAAGGGGTCACGATTTCAAGGTGAGAGGGGGAAAGTTTAAGGGAGATGTGCGTGGAAAGTTTTTTACGCAGAGGGTGGTGGGTGCCTGGAACGCTTTACCAGCGGAGGTGGTAGAGGCGGGCACGATAGCATCACTTAAGATGCATCTGGACAGATATATGAACGGGCGGGAACAGAGGGAAATAGACCTTTGAAAATAGGCAACAGGTTTAGATAAAGGATCTGGATCAGTGCAGGCTGGGAGGGCCGAACGGCCTGTTCCTCTGCTGTAATTTTCTTTGTTCAGCCAATCAGGTCACAGCTTTACTGTGATGACAGACAAGGTGGGAGAACGAATGAGGTAGCTGGCAAATGGCACTAGACCCCTCTGGCCTCATTGCCTCCACCCCCGATATGCTCCCCCACCCTCCTTGCACCCCCCCCCCCCCCCCGACATGCCACCACACGGCTGTGTAACAGGTTGATCCAAGAGAACCACCAGACATCCAGTGACTCCTTCATATTTATTGGAATAAATAGTTCATTAATAAGTAATCCTGGAATATACATAAAACAAACAATATTTGCTGTGATGACAACTGTCAGACAGGTTTGTAAGATTTACTAGAAGCAGCTTGCAGGTACGGGGAAGTCCTGCTCCCAAATACTGTCAAACATCAGTGTCGATGGCATTATCCATGGTCAATGTTCGTCACCAACAGCCATCCAGGCCACAGAGCCTGACGCAAATAGGTGACACGGCTCCTTTGCATTCAATCCATCATGGTCCCAGCCGCACGGGGCTTTATCCATTTCACATGTGGACAGACAGGACACGGATTGCAGACATGATCAAGTGGAGTTCTGGTCATCACAGCAAGCTGCAGATGAAGATTTCACCCACCCAGGGAAATGGATCATCATCGTCGACAATTAAACACTTTCACTGCTCACTCGCACTTCACACAATTTGTGCAGTTTCTGTAAATTTGGTCTACGATGAACCTAGGAGTCAGAATTGACATGAAAATATAACCAGCTATAGGCAGAGTCTGATCAAGTGGGTAAAATATGGTTAGGAATGAGGAACAGGCTGAAATCTAACTTTATATATAGGCACCACATAGACAGTACACAGACACATCATTGTTCCCTGGTACAGGGAGGAGGAAGAGGGAAAACTGGAACACTTGGCTGTTGGTCTGACATCAGTAACGGAGAAAATGCCAAAATCTATTAGAATATAAATGCAAACCCATGTTTAAGAAATGGGATGATGGGGGTGGAGAGCGTAGAAAACTGGAACCTTTAGACCGGTTGGCATAATATAAGTAGCAGGGAAAATGCTAGAATCTATTGGAAAAGAGTGATAACTGAACACTTTGAAAATAAACTCGGATTGAAAAAGTGAACATGGATTACTGACGTGTTGCAAGGCTCTTGGGAGTTTTTTGAAAATGTAAACTAGCAGAATAGGTCATGGGAGAACAGTCAATATTTGGATTTTCAGTAGGTTTTTAATAAGGTGCCAAACAAAAGTAATCACAGAATCCCGACTGCGCCGAAGGAGGCCGTTCGGCCCATCGAGTCTGCACCCTGTGAAAGAGCCCCCTATCTAGGCCCACCCCCCCTGTCCTATCTGTAACCCCACAACCCACCTAACTTTTTGGCCACTAAGGTCAATTTAGCACAGCCAATCCACCTAACCCGCACATCTTTGGACTGTGGGAGGAAACCGGAGCACCCGGAGGAAACCCACGCACACACGGGGAGGACGTGCAGACTCCGCACAGACAGTGACCCAAGCCGGGAATCGAACCTGGGACCCTGGCGCGGTGAGGCAGCAGTGCTAACCACTGTGCCGCACTTGGAAAGGTTAGTAACCAAAATGACAGCACAAGGGTTGGGGTGATATACTGACATGGATTGAGGACTGGTTGATGGACTGAAAATAAAGAGATGATCTGAGTTGGCAGGCTGTTATTGTGTGTGTGTGGGGGGGGGGGGGGGGGGGTGGACCACATGGATCTGTGCGTGGATGCCAACTATTCACAATCCACATCAATAATTTGGATGTGGTGACCAAATATAACATTTCCAGTAATATGAACTGAAAGCGTTAATGCCCACATGTCTGTTCTTGGCCAGCTGCAATGTTCCAGTGAAGCTCAACGCAAACTGGAGGAACAACATCTCATCTTCCGGTTAGGCACGCTACAGCCTTCCGGCCTGAACATCGAATTCAACAACTTCAGATGATCAGCCCCACCTCGACCCATTTGTTTTCATCCCATTTCATTTTAACTTTTACCATTTCTTTCTTTCTTAATATATATTTAATTTTCCCGCCCCGATTCTTATCCACCTTTCCTGCACCTTTCTCCTCTTTGCTTCCCCCTTCCCCTCCCCCCCACACCTACAGTTTACCCTCTGATGTTAGTTTCTCTGCAGTTTGACCTTTCACATCTTTTGTTCTCTCTGGGGACTGCCATTAACACTCTTTCCCCTTGGTATCTGTGGCCATTAACACTCTTTCCCCTTGGTATCTGTGGCCATTAGCACCCGGTTTCCCTGGGTTTCTGTGGCTATGACTCATCTTTCATTCTCTCTCCACAGTATAAATATTTCCCACTTTCTCTGTCTGTTAGCTTTGACAAAGAGTCATCGGACTCAAAACGTCAGCTCTTTTCTCTCCCTACAGATGCTGCCAGACTTGCTGAGATTTTCCAGCATTTTCTCTTTTGTATCCAATAGGTCACACTCAGATCAGGAAAATGGAGGTAGAACTTCCATTGATGTAGAAGATGTTGTGATAGACTTGGAATTACAGGAGAAACAAAGTTCAAAAAGTGTCCAGCAAGGAACATGGGGAGTTAAACTGTTTATACTTCAATGTGAGGAGTATGTGAGGGCAGCACAGTAGCATAGTGGAGAGCACAATCGCTTCACAGCTCTAGGGTCCCAGGTTCGATTCCGGCTTGGGCACTATGGGGCAATTTATCCTGGCCAATCCACCTAACCTGCACGTCTTTGGACTGTGGGAGGAAACCGGAGCACCCGGAGCAAACCCACGCAGACACGGGGAGAACATGCAGACTCCGTACAGACAGTGACCCAGCGGGGAATCAAACCTGGGACCCTGGCGCTGTGATGCTACAGTGCTGTCCACTTGTGCTGCCTTACAAACAAGATAGACGGGTTAAGGACACATGGCAGCAGGATGTCATTGCTATAACAGAAACCTGGCTAAAGGAGGGGCACAATTGGCAGCTTAATATCCCTGCTACAGAGTTTTCAGACAGGATAGAGGAGGAGGTAAGAAAGGTGGGGGAGTAGCACTAATGGTTAAAGAACCAATTCCAGTTGTGAGAAGGGATGAAATACTAAACGGGTCAACAATCAAGGTTTCATGGGTTGAGCTTAGTAATACAAAAAGGGGCAGTTACACTACTGGGAATATAGTACACACCCCAAATAGTGAAAGAGAGATAGAAGGGCAACACGGTAGCATAGTGGTTAGCACAGTTGCTTCACAGCTCCAGGGTCCCAGGTTCGATTCCCGGCTTGGGTCACTGATTGTGCAGAGTCTGCACGTTCTCCCCGTGTGATGCAGATATAGTTGTCCAGGAGGAACACTGTGAGATACTGGATGGGATAATCATCAAGAGAGAGGAAGCACTTGAAGGACTGAAATCCTTGAAAGTTGCTAAGCCGCCAGGGCCAGATGGATTGTTTCCGAGGCTACTGAAGGAGGTCAGGGAGGAGATAGCAGATGCTCTGAGGATGATTTTCCAATCCTCACTAGACACAGGGGAGTTACCAGAGGACTGGAGAAATGAAAACGTGGTTCCATTGTTTAAAAAGGGATCGAAGGAAATGCCGCACAATTATAGGCCAGTTAGTCTTACATCAGTGGTTGGCAAATTAGTAGAATCAATCCTGGGAGACAGGATTAACTGTCACATAGAAAGGTATGAACTGGTCAGGGAGAGTCAGCATGGATTTGTTAAAGGAAGGCCTGGCCTCACAAATTTGATTGAATTCTTTGAGGAAGTGACAAGAAGGATTGATGAACGTAATGCAGTGGATGTGGTGTACGTGGATTTTAGCAAGGAATTTGACAAAGTCCCACATGGCAGATTGGTGAAGAAACTGAAAGCCCATGGGATACAGGGCAATGTGGCAAACTGGATAAAAAGTTGACTTAGTGACAGGAAACAAAGGGTAATGGTCGATGGCTGCCCTTGCGATTGGAAAGTTGTTTCAAGTGGTGTTCCACAGGGCTCGGTGTTGGGACCCTTACTGTTTGTGTTGTATATTAATGATTTGGACGTGAACGTGGGGAGCACGATTGGGAAAAGATTGGCCGAGTGGTGGACAGTGTAGAGGATAGTTATAACCTCCAGAATGATATAAGTTCATAAGATATAGGAGCAGAATTAGGCAATTTGGCCCATCGAGTCTGCTTCACCAGTCTATCATGGCTGATATGTTCTTCACCTGCTACCTACAATGTTACAGCCCAAGAGCTGGATTGTGAAATCAGCCAGAGCATCTCCTCCCTGGAACACATGACCCTCGGAGCGGGAGATAGAGATAGAGAAATACAGCACAGAACAGGCCCTTCGGCCCACGATGTTGCGCCGAACTTTTGTCCTAGGTTAATCATAGAATTTTGGACAATTTGTCATGGCCAATCCACCCAACCTGCACATCTTTGGACTGTGGGAGGAAACCGGAGTACCCGGAGGAAACCCACGCAGTCACGGGGAGGATGTGCAGACTCCACACAGACAGTGACCCAAGTCGAAATCGAACTTGGGACCCTGGAGCTGTGAAGCAATTGTGCTATCCACAATGCTACCGTGCTGCCCTTAAGAAGTTAACCTACACTCCCTTATTCTACCCTAATCCAAGTACCTATCCAATAGCCGCTTGAAGGTCCATAAATTTTCCGACTCAACTACTACCACAGGCAGTGCATTCCATGCCCCCACTACTCTCTGGGTAAAGAACCTACCTCTGACATCCCCTCTATATCTTCCACCATTTATCTTAAATTTATGTCCCCTTGTAATGGTGTGTTCCACCCGGGGAAAAAGTCTCTGACTGTCTACTCTATCTATTCCCCTGATCATCTTATAAACCTCTATCAAGTCGCCCCTCATCCTTCTCCGTTCTAATGAGAAAAGGCCTAGCACCCTCAATCTTTCCTCGTATGACCTACTCTCCATTCCAGGCAACATCCTGGTAAATCTCCTTTGCACCTTTTCCAAAGCTTCCACATCCTTCCTAAAATGAGGTGACCAGAACTGCACACAGTACTCCAAATGTGGCCTGACCAAGGTTTTGTACAGCTGCATCATCACCTCACGGCTCTTAAATTCAATCCCTCTGCTAATGAACGCTAGCACACCATAGGCCTTCTTCACAGCTCTATCCACTTGAGTGGCAACTTTCAAAGAACAATGAACATAGACCCCAAGATCTCTCTGCTCCTCCACATTGCCAAGAACCCTACCATTAACCCTGTATTCCGCATTCAGATTTGTCCTTCCAAAATGGACAACCTCACACTTGTCAGGGTTAAACTCCATCTGCCACTTCTCAGCCCAGCTCTGCATTCTATCTATGTCTCTTTGAAGCCGACAACAGCCCTCCTCACTATCCACAACTCCACCAATCTTCGTATCATCTGCAAATTTACTGACCCACACTTCAACTCCCTCATCCAAGTCGTTAATGAAAATCACAAACAGCAGAGGACCCAGAACTGATCCCTGCGGTACGCCACTGATAACTGGGCTCCAGGCTGAATATTTGCCATCCACCACAACTCTCTGTCTTCTATCGGTTAGCCAGTTTGTTATCCAACTGGCCAAATTTCCCACTATCCCATGCCTCCTTACTTTCTGCATAAGCCTACCATGGGGAACCTTATCAAATGCCTTACTAAAATCCATGTACACTACATCCACTGCTTTACCTTCATCCACATGCTTGGTCACCTCCTCAAAGAATTCAATAAGACTTGTAAGGCAAGACCTACCCCTCACAAATCCGTGCTGACTATCCCTAATCAAGCAATGCCTTTCCAGATGCTCAGAAATCCTATCCCTCAGTACCCTTTCCATTACTTTGCCTACCACCGAAGTAAGACTAACTGGCCTGTAATTCCCAGGGTTATCCCTATTCCCTTTTTTGAACAGGGGCACGACATTCGCCACTCTCCAATCCTCTGGTACCACCCCTGTTGACAGCGAGGACAAAAAGATCATTGCCAACGGCTCTGCAATTTCATTTCTTGCTTCCCATAGAATCCTTGGATATATCCCGTCAGGCCCGGGGGACTTGTCTATCCTCAAGTTTTTCAAAACGCGCAACACATCTTCCTTCCTGACAAGTATCTCCTCAAGCTTATCAGTCTGCTTCACGCTGTCCTCTCCAACAATATGGCCCCTCTCATTTGTAAATACTGAAGAAAAATACTTGTTCAAGACCTCTCCTATCTCTTCAGACTCAATACACAATCTCCCGCTACTGTCCTTAATCGGACCTACTCTCACTCTAGTCATTCTCATATTTCTCACGTATGTGTAAAAGGCCTTGGGGTTTTCCTTGATCCTACCCGCCAAAGATTTTTCATGCCCTTTCTTAGCTCTCCTAATCCCTTTCTTCAGTTCCCTCCTGGCTATCTTGTATCCCTCCAGCGCACTGTCTGAACCTTGTTTCTTCAGCCTTACATAAGTCTCCTTCTTCCTCTTAACAAGACATTCAACCTCTCTTGTCAACCATGGTTCCCTCACTCGACCATCTCTTCCCTGCCTGACAGGGACATACATATCAAAGACACGCAGTACCTGATCCTTGAACAAGTTCCACATTTCACTTGTGTCCTTCCCTGACAGCCTATGTTCCCAACTTCTGCACTTCAATTCTTGTCTGACAGCATTGTATTTACCCTTCCCCCAATTGTAAACCTTGCCCTGTTGCTCGCACCTATCCCTCTCCATTACTAAAGTGAAAGTCACAGAATTGTGGTCACTACCTCCAAAATGCTCCCCCACTAACAAATCTATCACCTGCCCTGGTTCATTACCAAGTACTAAATCCAATATGGCCTCCCCTCTGGTCGGACAATCTACATACTGTGTTAGAAAAGCTTCCTGGACACACTGCACAAACACTACCCCATCCAAACTATTTGATCTAAAGAGTTTCCACTCAATGTTTGGGAAGTTGAAGTCGCCCATGACTACTACCCTGTGACTTCTGCACCTTTCCAAAATCTGTTTCCCAATCTGTTCCTCCACATCTCTGCTGCTATTGGGGGGCCAAAAGAACACTCCCAACAAGGTGACTGCTCCTTTCCTATTTCTAACTTCAACCCATATTACCTCAGTAGGCAGATCCCCCTCGAACTGCCTTTCTGCAGCTGTTATACTATCTCTAATTAACAATGCCACCCCCCCACCTCTTTTACCATCCTCCCTAATCTTGTTGAAACATCTATAACCAGGGACCTCCAACAACCATTTCTGGCCCTCTTCTATCCAAGTTTCCGTGATGGCCACCACATCGTAGTCCCAAGTACCGACCCATGCATTAAGTTCACCCACCTTATTCCTGATGCTTCTTGCATTAAAGTATACACACTTCAACCCATCTCCGTGCCTGCAAGTACTCTCCTTTGTCATTGTTACCTTCCCCACTGCATCACTACGTGCTTTGGCGTCCTGACTATCGTCTACCTTAGTTGCTGGACTACAGATCCGGTTCCCATTCCCCTGCCAAATTAGTTTAAACCCTCCCGAAGAGTACTAGAAAACCTCCCTCCCAGGATATTGGTGCCCCTCTGGTTCAGATGCAACCCGTCCGGGAGTCGGTAATTCAGCCTCCCGAGCCCAACACCCTCAATGTGATCATCACTGATCCCATCCTGCCCTCAACTCCACCATCCTCCCCGTTCTCCATAACCCTTCAACCCATTACCGATTAAACATCTGTCTAACTCCTCCTTAAATTTACTCCCTGTCCCAGCATCCCCCGCACTCTGGGGTAGCGAATTCCACAGATTCACAACCCTTTGGGAGAAGTAGTTTCTCCTCAAATCCATTTAAAATTTGCTGCCTCTTAGTCTAAGACTATGACCTCGCGTTCTAGAATGCCCCACAAGAGGAAGCATCAGCTCCACGTCTACTTTATCCAGACCTTTTAGCATCTTATATACCTCGATTTGATCTCCCCTCATTCTTCTAAACTCTGGAGAGTATCGGCCTAAACTGTTCAATCTCTCCTCATACGACAAACCCTCATCTCTGGAATCAATCTAGTGAACCTCCTCTGAACTGCCTCCAATGCCACTACATCCCTCCTCAAATAAGGAGACCAAAACTGTGCACAATACAGATGGATTAGTGGAGTGGGCAATAAAGTGGCAGATGGGATTCAACATAGGGAAGTGTGAGGTCAGCATTTAGGGAAGTCAGACAGTTATAGGGAGTACACAATAAATGGGAATATACTCAGAGAGGTCGATGAAGTGAGAGATCTTGACAGACAGGTACACAGGTCCCTAAAGGCAGCAGATCAAGTAGACAAGGTTGTTAAGAAAGCAAATGGAATGCTCCCCTTCATTGACAGAGGTATAGAATATAGAAGTAAGAATATAATGTTGGAATTGTATAAACACTGGTGAGGTCACAGCTGGAGTATTGTGGGCAGTTCTGGTCACCACATTACAGGAAGGAGGTTATTGCTCTGGAGAGAGGGCGGAGGAGGTTTACAGGAATGTGGCCAGGGCTGGAATAGTGTAGCTACGAGGAGAGATTGGATAGGTTCATAGAGTTTATAGAATTGACAGTGCAGAAGGAGGCCATTCGGCCCATTGAGTCTGCACCAGCTCTTGGAAAGAGCACCCTATCTAAGACCATACTTCCAATTTATCCCCGTAACCCAGTAACCCCACCCAACCTTTTTTGGACATGAAGGGCAATTTATCACGGCCAATTCATCTAACCTGCACATCTTTGGACTGTGGGAGGAAACCGGAGCACCCGGAGGAAACCCACGCAGACACGGGGAGAACGTGCAGACTCCGCACAGACTGTGACCCAAGACGAGAATTGAACCTGGGACCCTGGTGCTGTGAAGCAACAGGTTGGGATTATTTTCCTTGGAACAAAGAGGCCTGAGGGGCAACTTAATTGAGGTAAACAAAATGATGAGGGAAGAGATAGGGTGGACAAGATAAAATTGTTTCCCTTGGTGGAGGATTCTAGATCCAGGGGACACAGATTCAAGATAAGAGGCAGAAGGTGTGGAGGGGACATGAGGAAGAATGTTTTTTACGCAGAGGGTAGTGAGAGTCTGGAATCCGCTGCCTGAGTTGGTGATGGAGGCAGAGACCCTAAACTCTTTTCAAAAGTACCTGGATCTGCACCTTAAGTGCTGTAAGCTACAGAGCAATGGAGCGGGTGCAGGAAGGTGGGATCAGAAAGGGCGCCTGGGTGTCCTCAGGCTGGCATGGACACGATGGGCCGAATGGCCTCCTTCTGGCTGTAACTTTTCTATGGGGCTCGATGAGGCCGTTAAATCGTGTCCCAGATTTCCAGTTACTTGCAACATCTTCAAATACTGATCAACAAAGTGCCTGCAAACCGCTAGCAGAATTCTGCACTCAAACAGACCAACTCTTATTTGTTACAGTGTCACTTACACAAAATTAGGACTGATGTGGTGTGGGAGAACAGAATATAGGAAACGGGAATAAACAGCACTTTATTGGAATGGAGTCTATAACTAGTGGAGTTCCTCAACAATCAATGCTCGGGTCTTGGCCAATTAAAAGCAAAGCCCACTGAGTATGAATTAACCCACGTTTGCTCACAAGTCAAAGCTACATAAGCTGTGACCAGAATGTAAAGAGGCTGCAAATGGATACCGAGCTGAACAAACAGGATAGAGTATAACATGAGGCTAAATACAAACAGATCAGGCTGGAATTTGCAACATATTGGGCAGCATCTGAAATGTAAATAATGGTTCTGGCTGGGATGCCAGGTTATCACGTTTGGTGGGAGAAATGGAAAATGTGACAGACAAGTCAATGTTGGTATTCAGAGGGATTCACAAAGTCAGTGTGCGGGTCCAACAGACAATTAGGAAGCTAAATATCAGCCTTTATTACAAGGGAGATGGAGGATACGGGTTGGGAGGTTTTACTGCCATTGTTTAGACACTGGGAGAAAGGAACACAGTATTGGTTCTGACAATGGTCTCAGGAGCGATGCAGCAAAGGTTCATGACGTCGATTCCTGGAATGAGAGGGCTCTCTATGAGGAAGGATTGAAGAGAAACTCTCTGGAGATCAGAAGAATTAGAGATGATCTTATTGAAACATAAAATTGTTTGAAATTGTCAGGGTAGTAACGGAGAGGCTGGAGAATCTCGAACAAAGAATCAGGGTCAGAGAGCAGATGATGAGGAGACATTCCTTCAGAGGTGTACGAGTGTTGAATTCTCTGCTCCAAAAATCTCTGAGTGCTCGGTTAATGAGTATATTCAAGATCAGAGCAATAGATTTTTGAATATGACGAAAATGAAGGGATATGGGGCTAATTTGGGAAGCTGGAGTTGTGGAAGATCAGCTTTGACAGGTCAGTCTTGAGGCGCCAAATGGCATTTCCCTAGTCCTTATGTACATAACACTGTGTACATGTTAAATATACACAACACAATATACAGGGTATATTCCATATACACCATTTTGGCTGTGATTTAACTAAATGGGAACAAAGTCCCATAGCGAGCGAGTTTAGCCACATGTTCTCCAGCGCTTACAGCACCATGAAACACAAGGCTATCGGACACATCTCGCGGTTAATAAGGGGTCTCACGCTGCACACAGTCCCGTTTGTACACAGCGGAGTTCCACTTGCCGGAATTCCTCAATGCAGCCAGAGAAATCCCCGATCTCCGAGGCCCCTGAAGCTACCCCTGACCCTACCCCCACTGTGCGAGGTTTACCTCCCCCACCCTCCCCCTGAACACCTGCCAGGGCATCCCCAGCCCGATAGCACCATGCAAAAAATGTGGCAGTTCCCTGCCAGCTGGCACCCAGGTGGCACTGCCATGGTGCTGGGGTGCTCATATGGCACCAGAAGTGGTACAGTATGACCCTGCCCAAAGGGTATTCACCTGGGGCCTGCTATACACTGGGCGACCCGCACACGTGCCATCCTGAATCAAATGAAATGAAAATTGCTTTTTGTCACAAGTAGGCTTCAGTGAAGTTACTGTGAAAAGCCCCTAGTTGCCACATTCCGGCACCTGTTCTGGGAGGCTGTTACAGGAATTGAACCGTGCTGCTGGCCTGCTTGGTCTGCTTTAAAAGCCAGAGATTTAGCCCAGTGTGCTAAACCATCCTGCCCCCGTTTGTGGAGATCAGTACAGAACGGCACTTGCCTGAGGATTTGGAGGCCAGGGAGATTGATGTCACTCCTCAGGTACCTCTGAATCTGCACATTAAGTCAAACTAGTTTTCTCGCTCTAATATGCAGATTTGATCCGGCCCACAATGGGTGGGATGCACATCGTCAAGCCTCGCGAGTTCATGTTAGATTCTGTGAGGCATTGAGAGCCGGGAAGATCCGGGGAGCGGGATCTTGCTGTGCCGTGGCGAGCTGCTTTTGCGGTGCAGCGTGGCCATTAAATCATGCCCTACATTTCTTTTAATCAGGAGATGTGGGCGTCGCTGGCTAGGCTAGCATTTGTTACCCATCCCTAATTACCTTTGAGAAGCTGGTGGTGAGTTGCCTCTTGAACCGCTGCAGTCCCCGAGGTGTAGGTACACCCACTGTGCTGTTAGGGAGGGAGTTCAAGGATTTTGCCCCAGTGACAGAATATATATAATTCCAATAGTGAGTGACTTGGAGGGGAACCTCCAGGTGGTGGGGTTCCCAGGTATCTGCTTCTCTTGTCCTTCTAGATGGTCGAGGTTGTGTAAGATGCGCTTGAGGGAGCTTGAGGGAGCTTGAGGGAGCTTGGCGATTTGCGTCACTGCCATTATAGCCACTGTGCACTGGTGGTAGTAGGGATTGGGCTGGAGTGTGGGAAGGAATTAATGTTAAAGGTGGTGCATCTCCACACATTACATCTCCACTCTGTTTGGCCTCCAGAAGCACAGTTGGGGATGTACAGATCCTGATGCTCATACCTCTTTCTCCATCTCCAGGTGATCCAGGTCTGCCAGGGGTAGTATGGATGGCCTTCCGTGAGCACACTGAAATGGCAGGTCACAGCTGGCGAGCGATTCAATAAGGCTCCTACATTCTTCCAAACTCAGTCCATCACCAAATTTCACAGCACCTGGAACATCACAAAACAGGCAATAGCTCAGTCATGATGTGGATTCCCAGATCACTCTGTAGGCAGCATTTACAGTAACATCCAAGTACATCCATGTTACTGGACCACCTGGATATTGTCTCTCGCCAGCCCCCCATCACGATGACCAGCAACCTCCACCTCCTGTCTCAGCTGCTTCCTCAACCTATCTGCTGCTGAAACCCTCATTCATGCCTTTACAACGTCCTGGCTTGACAATTCTAATCCACGGAGTCATCCACACTGCACCCTCAGTGAAAGGTCAGTGCCAGACTGAACTGGACAGGGAGAACAGAGCCGGAGTAAATGGCAGCATGGCTTGTAGGGGGATATACATTCATCATTCTTCACTGTCTCGGGGTCGATATGCTGCAACTCCCTCCAACAGCACTGTGTTCTCAACAGCTAATGTTTAATAAAATATATTCCATTATAATATAATCGGCTGGACATAAATATTGACGATTTGAAAAGCACACTTTTCCGAAACAAAGGACACTGGCCTAGCAGCAACTATATTCCATTTGCAAAGCACCCAGCTGCTGTATCGAGACACTGAGCTATACCCAGCTACTGTATCGAGACACTCAGCTATACCCAGCTGCTGTGTGAAGACACTGAGCTATACCCAGCTGCTGTATCGAGACACTGAGCTATACCCAGCTGCTGTATCGAGACACTGAGCTACACCCAGCCGCTGTATCGAGACACTGAGCTACACCCAGCTGCTGTATCGAGACACTGAGCTACACCCAGCTACTGTATCGAGACACAGAACTATACCCAGCTGCTGTATCGAGACACTGAGCTATACCCAGCTGCTGTATCGAGACACTGCGCTATACCCAGCTGCTGTATCGAGACACTGAGCTATACCCAGCTGCTGTATCGAGACACTGCGCTATACCCAGCTGCTGTATCGAGACACTGAGCTATACCCAGCTGCTGTATCGAGACACTGAGCTATACCCAGCTGCTGTATCGAGACACTGAGCTATACCCAGCTGCTGTACCGAGACACTGAGCTATACCCAGCTGCTGTATCGAGACACTGAGCTATACCCAGCTGCTGTATCGAGACACTGAGCTACACCCAGCTGCTGTATCGAGACACTGAGCTACACCCAGCTGCTGTGTGAAGACACTGAGCTACACCCAGCTACTGTATCGAGACACTGAGCTATACCCAGCTGCTGTATCGAGACACTGAGCTATACCCAGCAGCTGTATCGAGACACTGAGCTATACCCAGCTGCTGTATCGAGACACTGAGCTATACCCAGCTGCTGTATCGAGACACTGAGCTATACCCAGCTGCTGTATCGAGACACTGAGCTATACCCAGCTGCTGTACCGAGACACTGAGCTATACCCAGCTGCTGTATCGAGACACTGAGCTATACCCAGCTGCTGTACCGAGACACTGAGCTATACCCAGCTGCTGTATCGAGACACTGAGCTACACCCAGCTGCTGTATCGAGACACTGAGCTACACCCAGCTGCTGTATCGAGACACTGAGCTACACCCAGCTGCTGTGTGAAGACACTGAGCTACACCCAGCTACTGTATCGAGACACTGAGCTATACCCAGCTGCTGTATCGAGACACTGAGCTACACCCAGCTGCTGTATCGAGACACTGAGCTACACCCAGCTGCTGTATCGAGACACTGAGCTACACCCAGCTGCTGTGTGAAGACACTGAGCTACACCCAGCTACTGTATCGAGACACTGAGCTATACCCAGCTGCTGTATCGAGACACTGAGCTACACCCAGCTGCTGTATCGAGACACTGAGCTACACCCAGCTGCTGTGTGAAGACACTGAGCTATACCCAGCTGCTGTGTGAAGACACTGAACTACACCCAGCTACTGTATCGAGACACTGAGCTATACCCAGCTGCTGTATCGAGACACTGAGCTATACCCAGCTGCTGTGTGAAGACACTGAGCTATACCCAGCTGCTGTGTGAAGACACTGAGCTATACCCAGCTGCTGTGTGAAGACACTGAGCTACACCCAGCTGCTGTATCGAGACACTGAGCTATACCCAGCTGCTGTACCGAGACACTGAGCTACACCCAGCTGCTGTATCGAGACACTGAGCTATACCCAGCTGCTGTGTGAAGACACTGAGCTACACCCAGCTGCTGTGTGAAGACACTGAGCTATACCCAGCTGCTGTATCGAGACACTGAGCTACACCCAGCTGCTGTATCGAGACACTGAGCTATACCCAGCTGCTGTATCGAGACACTGAGCTACACCCAGCTGCTGTATCGAGACACTGAGCTATACCCAGCTGCTGTATCGAGATACTGAGCTATACCCAGCTGCTGTATCGAGACACTGAGTTATACCCAGCTGCTGTATCGAGACACTGAGCTACACCCAGCTGCTGTATCGAGACACTGAGCTATACCCAGCTGCTGTGTGAAGACACTGAGCTATACCCAGCTGCTGTATCGAGACACTGAGCTATACCCAGCTGCTGTATCGAGACACTGAGCTATACCCAGCTGCTGTATCGAGACACTGAGCTACACCCAGCTGCTGTGTGAAGACACTGAGCTATACCCAGCTGCTGTATCGAGACACTGAGCTACACCCAGCTGCTGTATCGAGACACTGAGCTATACCCAGCTGCTGTGTGAAGACACTGAGTTATACCCAGCTGCTGTATCGAGACACTGAGCTCCACCCAGCTGCTGTATCGAGACACTGAGCTATACCCAGCTGCTGTATCGAGACACTGAGCTATACCCAGCTGCTGTATCGAGACACTGAGCTACACCCAGCTGCTGTATCGAGATACTGAGCTATACCCAGCTGCTGTATCGAGACACTGAGCTATACCCAGCTGCTGTATCGAGACACTGAGCTACACCCAGCTGCTGTGTGAAGACACTGAGCTATACCCAGCTGCTGTATCGAGACACTGAGCTATACCCAGCTGCTGTATCGAGACACTGAGCTACACCCAGCTGCTGTGTGAAGACACTGAGCTATACCCAGCTGCTGTGTGAAGACACTGAGCTATACCCAGCTGCTGTATCGAGACACTGAGCTACACCCAGCTGCTGTATCGAGACACTGAGCTACACCCAGCTGCCGTATCGAGACACTGAGCTATACCCAGCTGCTGTATCGAGACACTGAGCTATACCCAGCTGCTGTATCGAGACACTGAGCTATACCCAGCTGCTGTATCGAGACACTGAGCTATACCCAGCTGCTGTATCGAGACACTGAGCTATACCCAGCTGCCGTATCGAGACACTGAGCTATACCCAGCTGCTGTATCGAGACACTGAGCTATACCCAGCTGCTGTATCGAGACACTGAGCTATACCCAGCTGCTGTATCGAGACACTGAGCTATACCCAGCTGCTGTATCGAGACACTGAGCTACACCCAGCTGCTGTGTGAAGACACTGAGCTATACCCAGCTGCTGTAATCGAGACACTGAGCTATACCCAGCTGCTGTAATCGAGGACACTGAGCTATACCCAGCTGCTGTGTGAAGACACTGAGCTATACCCAGCTGCTGTATCGAGACACTGAGCTACACCCAGCTGCTGTATCGAGATACTGAGCTATACCCAGCTGCTGTGTGAAGACACTGAGCTATACCCAGCTGCGTGTATCCGAGACACTGAGCTATACCCAGCTGCTGTATCGAGACACTGAGCTAACCCAGCTGCTGTATCGAGACACGAGCTATACCCAGCTGCTGTGTGAAGACACGAGCTATACCCAGCTGATGTATCGAGACACTGAGCTGAGACCCAGCTGCTGTATCGAGACACTGAGCTATACCCAGCTGCTGTATCGAGACACTGAGCTACACCCAGCTGCTGTGTGAGACACTGAGCTATACCAGCTGCTGTGTGAAGACACTGAGCTATACCAGCTGCTGTATCGAGACACTGAGCTACACCAGCTGCTGTATCGAGACACTGAGCTATACCCAGCTGCTGTATCGAGACACTGAGCTATACCCAGCTGCTGTATCGAGACACTGAGCTATACCCAGCTGCTGTATCGAGACACTGAGCTATACCCAGCTGCTGTATCGAGACACTGAGCTATACCCAGCTGCTGTATCGAGACACTGAGCTATACCCAGCTGCTGTATCGAGACACTGAGCTATACCCAGCTGCTGTATCGAGACACTGAGCTATACCCAGCTGCTGTATCGAGACACTGAGCTATACCCAGCTGCTGTATCGAGACACTGAGCTATACCCAGCTGCTGTATCGAGACACTGAGCTATACCCAGCTGCTGTATCGAGACACTGAGCTATACCCAGCTGCTGTATCGAGACACTGAGCTATACCCAGCTGCTGTATCGAGACACTGAGCTATACCCAGCTGCTGTATCGAGACACTGAGCTATACCCAGCTGCTGTATCGAGACACTGAGCTATACCCAGCTGCTGTATCGAGACACTGAGCTATACCCAGCTGCTGTATCGAGACACTGAGCTATACCCAGCTGCTGTGTGAAGACACTGAGCTATACCCAGCTGCTGTATCGAGACACTGAGCTACACCCAGCTGCTGTATCGAGACACTGAGCTATACCCAGCTGCTGTATCGAGACACTGAGCTACACCCAGCTGCTGTATCGAGACACTGAGCTACACCCAGCTGCTGTATCGAGACACTGAGCTATACCCAGCTGCTGTATCGAGACACTGAGCTACACCCAGCTGCTGTGTGAAGACACTGAGCTATACCCAGCTGCTGTATCGAGACACTGAGCTACACCTAGCTGCTGTATCGAGACACTGAGCTATACCCAGCTGCTGTATCGAGACACTGAGCTATACCCAGCTGCTGTGTGAAGACACTGAGCTATACCCAGCTGCTGTATCGAGACACTGAGCTATACCCAGCTGCTGTATCGAGACACTGAGCTACACCCAGCTGCTGTGTGAAGACACTGAGCTATACCCAGCTGTTGTATCGAGACACTGAGCTACACCCAGCTGCTGTGTGAAGACACTGAGGCTACACCCAGGCTGCTGTGTGAAGACACTGAGCTATACCCAGCTGCTGTATCGAGACACTGAGCTACACCCAGCTGCTGGTATCGGACAGAGCTACACCAGCTGCTGTATGAAGACACTGAGCTATACCCAGCTGCTGTGTGAAGACATCTGAGCTACACCCAGCTGCTGTGTGAAGACAATGAGCTATACCCAGCTGCTGTATCGAGGACACTGAGCTACACCCAGCTGCTGTATCGAGACACTGAGCTACACCCAGCTGCTGTGTGAGACACTGAGCTACACCCAGCTGCTGTGTGAAGACACTGAGCTATACCCAGCTGCTGTATGAAGCCACTGAGCTACCCAGCTGCTGTATCGAGACACTGAGCTACTACCCAGCTGCTGTATCGAGACACTGAGCTACACCCAGCTGCTGTATCGAGACACTGAGCTACACCCAGCAGCTGTATCGAGACACTGAGCTACACCCAGCTGTTGTATCGAGACACTGAGCTACACCCAGCAGCTGTATCGAGACACTGAGCTATACCCGCTGCTGTATCGAGACACTGAGCTACACCCAGCTGCTGTATCGAGACACTAGCTACACCCAGCTTGCTGGTATCGAGACACTGAGCTACAACCAGCTGCTGTATCGAGACACTGAGCTATACCCAGCTGCTGTATCGAGACACTGAGCTATACCCAGCTGCTGTATCGAGACACTGAGCTACACCCAGCTGCTGTATCGAGACACTGAGCTACACCCAGCTGCTGTATCGAGACACTGAGCTATACCCAGCTGCTGTGTGAAGACACTGAGCTATACCCAGCTGCTGTATCGAGACACTGAGCTACACCCAGCTGCTGTGTGAAGACACTGAGCTATACCCAGCTGCTGTATCGAGACACTGAGCTATACCCAGCTGCTGTGTGAAGACACTGAGCTATACCCAGCTGCTGTATCGAGACACTGAGCTACACCCAGCTGCTGTATCGAGACACTGAGCTATACCCAGCTGCTGTGTGAAGACACTGAGCTATACCCAGCTGCTGTATCGAGACACTGAGCTATACCCAGCTGCTGTGTGAAGACACTGAGCTATACCCAGCTGCTGTATCGAGACACTGAGCTATACCCAGCTGCTGTATCGAGACACTGAGCTATACCCAGCTGCTGTATCGAGACACTGAGCTATACCCAGCTGCTGTATCGAGACACTGAGCTATACCCAGCTGCTGTATCGAGACACTGAGCTATACCCAGCTGCTGTATCGAGACACTGAGCTACACCCAGCTGCTGTATCGAGACACTGAGCTACACCCAGCTGCTGTATCGAGACACTGAGCTATACCCAGCTGCTGTATCGAGACACTGAGCTATACCCAGCTGCTGTATCGAGACACTGAGCTATACCCAGCTGCTGTATCGAGACACTGAGCTATACCCAGCTGCTGTGTGAAGACACTGAGCTATACCCAGCTGCTGTGTGAAGACACTGAGCTATACCCAGCTGCTGTATCGAGACACTGAGCTATACCCAGCTGCTGTATCGAGACACTGAGCTATACCCAGCTGCTGTGTCGAGACACTGAGCTATACCCAGCTGCTGTATCGAGACACTGAGCTATACCCAGCTGCTGTGTGAAGACACTGAGCTATACCCAGCTGCTGTATCGAGACACTGAGCTATACCCAGCTGCTGTATCGAGACACTGAGCTACACCCAGCTGCTGTGTGAAGACACTGAGCTACACCCAGCTGCTGTGTGAAGACACTGAGCTACACCCAGCTGCTGTGTGAAGACACTGAGCTATACCCAGCTGCTGTGTGAAGACACTGAGCTATACCCAGCTGCTGTGTGAAGACACTGAGCTATACCCAGCTGCTGTATCGAGACACTGAGCTATACCCAGCTGCTGTATCGAGACACTGAGCTACACCCAGCTGCTGTGTGAAGACACTGAGCTATACCCAGCTGCTGTATCGAGACACTGAGCTATACCCAGCTGCTGTATCGAGACACTGAGCTACACCCAGCTGCTGTATCGAGACACTGAGCTACACCCAGCTGCTGTGTGAAGACACTGAGCTACACCCAGCTGCTGTATCGAGACACTGAGCTATACCCAGCTGCTGTATCGAGACACTGAGCTATACCCAGCTGCTGTATCGAGACACTGAGCTATACCCAGCTGCTGTATCGAGACACTGAGCTATACCCAGCTGCTGTACCGAGACACTGAGCTACACCCAGCTGCTGTACCGAGACACTGAGCTACACCCAGCTGCTGTATCGAGACACTGAGCTATACCCAGCTGCTGTATCGAGATACTGAGCGACACCCAGCTGCTGTATCGAGACACTGAGCTACACCCAGCTGCTGTGTGAAGACACTGAGCTATACCCAGCTGCTGTATCGAGACACTGAGCTATACCCAGCTGCTGTATCGAGACACTGAGCTACACCCAGCTGCTGTGTGAAGACACTGAGCTATACCCAGCTGCTGTATCGAGACACTGAGCTATACCCAGCTGCTGTGTGAAGACACTGAGCTATACCCAGCTGCTGTGTGAAGACACTGAGCTACACCCAGCTGCTGTATCGAGACACTGAGCTACACCCAGCTGCTGTATCGAGACACTGAGCTATACCCAGCTGCTGTATCGAGACACTGAGCTATACCCAGCTGCTGTATCGAGACACTGAGCTACACCCAGCTGCTGTGTGAAGACACTGAGCTATACCCAGCTGCTGTATCGAGACACTGAGCTATACCCAGCTGCTGTATCGAGACACTGAGCTATACCCAGCTGCTGTATCGAGACACTGAGCTATACCCAGCTGCTGTGTGAAGACACTGAGCTATACCCAGCTGCTGTATCGAGACACTGAGCTACACCCAGCTGCTGTATCGAGACACTGAGCTATACCCAGCTGCTGTATCGAGACACTGAGCTATACCCAGCTGCTGTATCGAGACACTGAGCTACACCCAGCTGCTGTATCGAGACACTGAGCTACACCCAGCTGCTGTATCGAGACACTGAGCTATACCCAGCTGCTGTGTGAAGATACTGAGCTACACCCAGCTGCTGTATCGAGACACTGAGCTACACCCAGGTGCTGTATCGAGACACTGAGCTATACCCAGCTGCTGTGTGAAGACACTGAGCTATACCCAGCTGCTGTATCGAGACAGTGAGCTATACCCAGCTGCTGTATCGAGACAGTGAGCTATACCCAGCTGCTGTATCGAGACACTGAGCTACACCCAGCTGCTGTATCGAGACAGTGAGCTATACCCAGCTGCTGTATCGAGACACTGAGCTACACCCAGCTGCTGTATCGAGACACTGAGCTACACCCAGCTGCTGTATCGAGGCACTGAGCTACACCCAGCTGCTGTGTGAAGACACTGAGCTATACCCAGCTGCTGTGTGAAGACACTGAGCTATACCCAGCTGCTGTATCGAGACACTGAGCTATACCCAGCTGCTGTATCGAGACACTGAGCTACACCCAGCTGCTGTATCGAGACACTGAGCTATACCCAGCTGCTGTGTGAAGACACTGAGCTATACCCAGCTGCTGTATCGAGACACTGAGCTATACCCAGCTGCTGTATCGAGACAGTGAGCTATACCCAGCTGCTGTATCGAGACACTGAGCTACACCCAGCTGCTGTATCGAGATACTGAGCTATACCCAGCTGCTGTATCGAGACACTGAGCTATACCCAGCTGCTGTATCGAGACACTGAGCTATACCCAGCTGCTGTATCGAGACACTGAGCTACACCCAGCTGCTGTGTGAAGACACTGAGCTATACCCAGCTGTTGTATCGAGACACTGAGCTACACCCAGCTGCTGTATCGAGACACTGAGCTATACCCAGCTGCTGTGTGAAGACACTGAGCTATACCCAGCTACTGTATCGAGATACTGAGCTATACCCAGCTGCTGTGTGAAGACACTGAGCTATACCCAGCTACTGTATCGAGATACTGAGCTATACCCAGCTGCTGTGTGAAGACACTGAGCTATACCCAGCTGTTGTATCGAGACACTGAGCTACACCCAGCTGCTGTGTGAAGACACTGAGCTATACCCAGCTGCTGTGTGAAGACACTGAGCTATACCCAGCTACTGTATCGAGACACTGAGCTATACCCAGCTGCTGTATCGAGACACTGAGCTACACCCAGCTGCTGTATCGAGATACTGAGCTATACCCAGCTGCTGTATCGAGACACTGAGCTATACCCAGCTGCTGTATCGAGACACTGAGCTACACCCAGCTGCTGTATCGAGACACTGAGCTATACCCAGCTGCTGTATCGAGATACTGAGCTACACCCAGCTGCTGTATCGAGACACTGAGCTACACCCAGCTGCTGTATCGAGACACTGAGCTACACCCAGCTGCTGTATCGAGACACTGAGCTACACCCAGCTGCTGTGTGAAGACACTGAGCTACACCCAGCTGCTGTGTGAAGACACTGAGCTACACCCAGCTGCTGTGTGAAGACACTGAGCTACACCCAGCCGCTGTATCGAGACACTGAGCTACACCCAGCTGCTGTATCGAGACACTGAGCTACACCCAGCTGCTGTATCGAGACACTGAGTTACACCCAGCTGCTGTATCGAGACACTGAGCTACACCCAGCTGCTGTATCGAGACACTGAGCTACACCCAGCTGCTGTATCGAGACACTGAGCTACACCCAGCTGCTGTGTGAAGACACTGAGCTATACCCAGCGGCTGTGTGAAGACACTGAGCTACACCCAGCTGCTGTATCGAGACACTGAGCTACACCCAGCCGCTGTATCGAGACACTGAGCTACACCCAGCTGCTGTATCGAGACACTGAGCTACACCCAGCGGCTGTGTGAAGACACTGAGCTACACCCAGCTGCTGTATCGAGACACTGAGCTACACCCAGCTGCTGTATCGAGATACTGAGCTATACCCAGCTGCTGTATCGAGACACTGAGCTATACCCAGCTGCTGTATCGAGACACTGAGCTATACCCAGCTGCTGTATCGAGACACTGAGCTATACCCAGCTGCTGTATCGAGACACTGAGCTATACCCAGCTGCTGTATCGAGACACTGAGCTATACCCAGCTGCTGTGTGAAGACACTGAGCTACACCCAGCTGCTGTATCGAGACACTGAGCTACACCCAGCTGCTGTGTGAAGACACTGAGCTATACCCAGCTGCTGTATCGAGACACTGAGCTATACCCAGCTGCTGTGTGAAGACACTGAGCTATACCCAGCTGCTGTATCGAGACACTGAGCTACACCCAGCTGCTGTATCGAGACACTGGGCTATACCCAGCTGCTGTATCGAGACACTGAGCTATACCCAGCTGCTGTATCGAGACACTGAGCTATACCCAGCTGCTGTATCGAGACACTGAGCTATACCCAGCTGCTGTATCGAGACACTGAGCTATACCCAGCTGCTGTATCGAGACACTGAGCTATACCCAGCTGCTGTGTGAAGACACTGAGCTATACCCAGCTGCTGTATCGAGACACTGAGCTATACCCAGCTGCTGTATCGAGACACTGAGCTACACCCAGCTGCTGTATCGAGACACTGAGCTACACCCAGCTGCTGTATCGAGACACTGAGCTACACCCAGCTGCTGTATCGAGACACTGAGCTATACCCAGCTGCTGTATCGAGACACTGAGCTATACCCAGCTGCTGTATCGAGACACTGAGCTATACCCAGCTGCTGTATCGAGACACTGAGCTATACCCAGCTGCTGTATCGAGACACTGAGCTACACCCAGGTGCTGTATCGAGACACTGAGCTACACCCAGGTGCTGTATCGAGACACTGAGCTATACCCAGCTGCTGTGTGAAGACACTGAGCTATACCCAGCTGCTGTATCGAGACACTGAGCTATACCCAGCTGCTGTATCGAGACACTGAGCTATACCCAGCTGCTGTGTGAAGACACTGAGCTACACCCAGCTGCTGTATCGAGACACTGAGCTATACCCAGCTGCTGTGTGAAGACACTGAGCTACACCCAGCTGCTGTATCGAGACACTGAGCTATACCCAGCTGCTGTATCGAGACACTGAGCTATACCCAGCTGCTGTATCGAGACACTGAGCTACACCCAGCTGCTGTATCGAGACACTGAGCTACACCCAGCTGCTGTATCGAGATACTGAGCTATACCCAGCTGCTGTATCGAGACACTGAGCTATACCCAGCTGCTGTATCGAGACACTGAGCTACACCCAGCTGCTGTATCGAGATACTGAGCTATACCCAGCTGCTGTATCGAGACACTGAGCTATACCCAGCTGCTGTACCGAGACACTGAGCTATACCCAGCTGCTGTGTGAAGACACTGAGCTATACCCAGCTGCTGTATCGAGACACTGAGCTATACCCAGCTGCTGTATCGAGACACTGAGCTACACCCAGCTGCTGTATCGAGATACTGAGCTATACCCAGCTGCTGTGTGAAGACACTGAGCTATACCCAGCTGCTGTATCGAGACACTGAGCTACACCCAGCTGCTGTATCGAGACACTGAGCTATACCCAGCTGCTGTGTGAAGACACTGAGCTACACCCAGCTGCTGTATCGAGACACTGAGCTATACCCAGCTGCTGTGTGAAGACACTGAGCTATACCCAGCTGCTGTGTGAAGACACTGAGCTATACCCAGCTGCTGTATCGAGACACTGAGCTATACCCAGCTGCTGTATCGAGACACTGAGCTACACCCAGCTGCTGTATCGAGACAGTGAGCTACACCCAGCTGCTGTATCGAGACACTGAGCTATACCCAGCTGCTGTATCGAGACACTGAGCTACACCCAGCTGCTGTATCGAGACACTGAGCTATACCCAGCTGCTGTATCGAGACACTGAGCTATACCCAGCTGCTGTGTGAAGACACTGAGCTATACCCAGCTGCTGTGTGAAGACACTGAGCTACACCCAGCTGCTGTGTGAAGACACTGAGCTATACCCAGCTGCTGTGTGAAGACACTGAGCTATACCCAGCTGCTGTATCGAGACACTGAGCTATACCCAGCTGCTGTATCGAGACACTGAGCTATACCCAGCTGCTGTATCGAGACACTGAGCTATACCCAGCTGCTGTATCGAGACACTGAGCTATACCCAGCTGCTGTGTGAAGACACTGAGCTATACCCAGCTGCTGTGTGAAGACACTGAGCTATACCCAGCTGCTGTATCGAGACACTGAGCTATACCCAGCTGCTGTATCGAGACACTGAGCTATACCCAGCTGCTGTATCGAGACACTGAGCTATACCCAGCTGCTGTATCGAGACACTGAGCTATACCCAGCTGCTGTATCGAGACACTGAGCTATACCCAGCTGCTGTATCGAGACACTGAGCTATACCCAGCTGCTGTATCGAGACACTGAGCTATACCCAGCTGCTGTATCGAGACACTGAGCTATACCCAGCTGCTGTGTGAAGACACTGAGCTATACCCAGCTGCTGTATCGAGACACTGAGCTATACCCAGCTGCTGTATCGAGACACTGGGCTATACCCAGCTGCTGTATCGAGACACTGAGCTATACCCAGCTGCTGTACCGAGACACTGAGCTACACCCAGCTGCTGTGTGAAGACACTGAGCAATACCCAGCTGCTGTGTGAAGACACTGAGCTATACCCAGCTGCTGTATCGAGACACTGAGCTATACCCAGCTGCTGTGTGAAGACACTGAGCTATACCCAGCTGCTGTGTGAAGACACTGAGCTATACCCAGCTGCTGTATCGAGACACTGAGCTATACCCAGCTGCTGTATCGAGACACTGAGCTATACCCAGCTGCTGTATCGAGACACTGAGCTATACCCAGCTGCTGTATCGAGACACTGAGCTATACCCAGCTGCTGTATCGAGACACTGAGCTATACCCAGCTGCTGTATCGAGACACTGAGCTATACCCAGCTGCTGTATCGAGACACTGAGCTATACCCAGCTGCTGTATCGAGACACTGAGCTATACCCAGCTGCTGTATCGAGACACTGAGCTACACCCAGCTGCTGTATCGAGACACTGAGCTATACCCAGCTGCTGTATCGAGACACTGAGCTATACCCAGCTGCTGTATCGAGACACTGGGCTATACCCAGCTGCTGTATCGAGACACTGGGCTATACCCAGCTGCTGTATCGAGACACTGAGCTATACCCAGCTGCTGTATCGAGACACTGAGCTATACTCAGCCGCTGTGTGAAGACACTGAGCTATACCCAGCTGCTGTATCGAGACACTGATCTACACCCAGCTGCTGTATCGAGACACTGAGCTATACCCAGCTGCTGTGTGAAGACACTGAGCTATACCCAGCTGCTGTATCGAGATACTGAGCTACACCCAGCTGCTGTATCGAGACACTGAGCTATACCCAGCTACTGTGTGAAGACACTGAGCTATACCCAGCTGCTGTATCGAGACACTGAGCTATACCCAGCTGCTGTATCGAGACACTGAGCTATACCCAGCTGCTGTATCGAGACACTGATCTACACCCAGCTGCTGTATCGAGACACTGAGCTATACCCAGCTGCTGTATCGAGACACTGAGCTACACCCAGCTGCTGTATCGAGACACTGATCTACACCCAGCTGCTGTATCGAGACACTGAGCTATACCCAGCTGCTGTATCGAGACACTGATCTACACCCAGCTGCTGTATCGAGACACTGAGCTATACCCAGCTGCTGTATCGAGACACTGAGCTATACCCAGCTGCTGTATCGAGACACTGAGCTATACCCAGCTGCTGTATCGAGACACTGAGCGAGACCCAGCTGCTGTGTGAAGACACTGAGCTATACCCAGCTGCTGTGTGAAGACACTGAGCTACACCCAGCTGCTGTATCGAGACACTGAGCTACACCCAGCTGCTGTATGAAGACACTGAGCTACACCCAGCTGCTGTATCGAGACACTGAGCTATACCCAGCTGCTGTGTGAAGACACTGAGCTATACCCAGCTGCTGTATCGAGACACTGAGCTATACCCAGCTGCTGTATCGAGACACTGAGCTATACCCAGCTGCTGTATCGAGACACTGAGCTACACCCAGCTGCTGTATCGAGACACTGAGCTATACCCAGCTGCTGTGTGAAGACACTGAGCTACACCCAGCTGCTGTATCGAGACACTGAGCTACACCCAGCTGCTGTATCGAGACACTGAGCTACACCCAGCTGCTGTGTGAAGACACTGAGCTATACCCAGCTGCTGTATCGAGACACTGAGCTATACCCAGCTGCTGTATCGAGACACTGAGCTATACCCAGCTGCTGTATCGAGACACTGAGCAATACCCAGCTGCTGTATCGAGACACTGAGCTACACCCAGCTGCTGTATCGAGACACTGAGCTACACCCAGCTGCTGTATCGAGACACTGAGCTATACCCAGCTGCTGTATCGAGACACTGAGCTACACCCAGCTGCTGTATCGAGACACTGAGCTACACCCAGCTGCTGTATCGAGACACTGAGCTATACCCAGCTGCTGTATCGAGACACTGAGCTACACCCAGCTGCTGTGTGAAGACACTGAGCTATACCCAGCTGCTGTGTGAAGACACTGAGCTATACCCAGCTGCTGTATCGAGACACTGAGCTACACCCAGCTGCTGTATCGAGACACTGAGCTACACCCAGCTGCTGTATCGAGACACTGAGCTACACCCAGCTGCTGTATCGAGACACTGAGCTACACCCAGCTGCTGTATCGAGACACTGAGCTATACCCAGCTGCTGTATCGAGACACTGAGCTACACCCAGCTGCTGTATCGAGACACTGAGCTACACCCAGCTGCTGTATCGAGACACTGAGCTATACCCAGCTGCTGTATCGAGACACTGAGCTACACCCAGCTGCTGTATCGAGACACTGAGCTATACCCAGCTGCTGTGTGAAGACACTGAGCTATACCCAGCTGCTGTATCGAGACACTGAGCTATACCCAGCTGCTGTATCGAGACACTGAGCTATACCCAGCTGCTGTATCGAGACACTGAGCTACACCCAGCTGCTGTATCGAGACACTGAGCTATATCCAGCTGCTGTATCGAGACACTGAGCTATACCCAGCTGCTGTGTGAAGACACTGAGCTACACCCAGCTGCTGTATCGAGACACTGAGCTATACCCAGCTGCTGTATCGAGACACTGAGCTATACCCAGCTGCTGTATCGAGACACTGAGCTATACCCAGCTGCTGTATCGAGACACTGAGCTATACCCAGCTGCTGTGTGAAGACACTGAGCTACACCCAGCTGCTGTGTGAAGACACTGAGCTACACCCAGCTGCTGTATCGAGACACTGAGCTATACCCAGCTGCTGTGTGAAGACACTGAGCTACACCCAGCTGCTGTATCGAGACACTGAGCTATACCCAGCTGCTGTGTGAAGACACTGAGCTACACCCAGCTGCTGTGTGAAGACACTGAGCTACACCCAGCTGCTGTATCGAGACACTGAGCTATACCCAGCTGCTGTGTGAAGACACTGAGCTACACCCAGCTGCTGTATCGAGACACTGAGCTATACCCAGCTGCTGTATCGAGACACTGAGCTATACCCAGCTGCTGTATCGAGACACTGAGCTATACCCAGCTGCTGTGTGAAGACACTGAGCTATACCCAGCTGCTGTATCGAGACACTGAGCTACACCCAGCTGCTGTATCGAGACACTGAGCTATACCCAGCTGCTGTGTGAAGACACTGAGCTACACCCAGCTGCTGTATCGAGACACTGAGCTATACCCAGCTGCTGTATCGAGACACTGAGCTATACCCAGCTGCTGTGTGAAGACACTGAGCTACACCCAGCTGCTGTATCGAGACACTGAGCTATACCCAGCTGCTGTACGAAGACACTGAGCTATACCCAGCTGCTGTATAGAGACACTGAGCTACACCCAGCTGCTGTATCGAGACACTGAGCTACACCCAGCTGCTGTACGAAGACACTGAGCTACACCCAGCTGCTGTGTCGAGACACTGAGCTATACCCAGCTGCTGTATCGAGACACTGAGCTATACCCAGCTGCTGTATCGAGACACTGAGCTATACCCAGCTGCTGTATCGAGACACTGAGCTACACCCAGCTGCTGTACGAAGACACTGAGCTACACCCAGCTGCTGTATCGAGACACTGAGCTATACCCAGCTGCTGTATCGAGACACTGAGCTACACCCAGCTGCTGTATCGAGACACTGAGCTATACCCAGCTGCTGTATCGAGACACTGAGCTACACCCAGCTGCTGTATCGAGACACTGAGCTATACCCAGCTGCTGTATCGAGACACTGAGCTACACCCAGCTGCTGTATCGAGACACTGAGCTACACCCAGCTGCTGTATCGAGACACTGAGCTATACCCAGCTGCTGTATCGAGACACTGAGCTACACCCAGCTGCTGTATCGAGACACTGAGCTACACCCAGCTGCTGTATCGAGACACTGAGCTATACCCAGCTGCTGTATCGAGACACTGAGCTATACCCAGCTGCTGTATCGAGACACTGAGCTACACCCAGCTGCTGTGTGAAGACACTGAGCTACACCCAGCTGCTGTATCGAGACACTGAGCTACACCCAGCTGCTGTATCGAGACACTGAGCTATACCCAGCTGCTGTGTGAAGACACTGAGCTACACCCAGCTGCTGTATCGAGACACTGAGCTATACCCAGCTGCTGTATCGAGACACTGAGCTATACCCAGCTGCTGTATCGAGACACTGAGCTACACCCAGCTGCTGTATGAAGACACTGAGCTACACCCAGCTGCTGTATCGAGACACTGAGCTATACCCAGCTGCTGTATCGAGACACTGAGCTATACCCAGCTGCTGTATCGAGACACTGAGCTATACCCAGCTGCTGTATCGAGACACTGAGCTATACCCAGCTGCTGTGTGAAGACACTGAGCTACACCCAGCTGCTGTGTGAAGACACTGAGCTATACCCAGCTGCTGTATCGAGACACTGAGCTATACCCAGCTGCTGTATCGAGACACTGAGCTATACCCAGCTGCTGTATGAAGACACTGAGCTACACCCAGCTGCTGTATCGAGACACTGAGCTATACCCAGCTGCTGTATCGAGACACTGAGCTATACCCAGCTGCTGTATCGAGGCACTGAGCTATACCCAGCTGCTGTATCGAGGCACTGAGCTATACCCAGCTGCTGTATGAAGACACTGAGCTACACCCAGCTGCTGTATCGAGACACTGAGCTACACCCAGCTGCTGTATCGAGACACTGAGCTATACCCAGCTGCTGTATCGAGACACTGAGCTATACCCAGCTGCTGTATCGAGACACTGAGCTATACCCAGCTGCTGTATCGAGACACTGAGCTACACCCAGCTGCTGTATCGAGACACTGAGCTACACCCAGCTGCTGTGTGAAGACACTGAGCTATACCCAGCTGCTGTGTGAAGACACTGAGCTACACCCAGCTGCTGTATCGAGACACTGAGCTATACCCAGCTGCTGTATCGAGACACTGAGCTATACCCAGCTGCTGTGTGAAGACACTGAGCTACACCCAGCTGCTGTATCGAGACACTGAGCTATACCCAGCTGCTGTATCGAGACACTGAGCTATACCCAGCTGCTATGTGAAGACACTGAGCTATACCCAGCTGCTGTATCGAGACACTGAGCTATACCCAGCTGCTATGTGAAGACACTGAGCTATACCCAGCTGCTGTGTGAAGACACTGAGCTATACCCAGCTGCTGTATCGAGACACTGAGCTACACCCAGCTGCCGTATCGAGACACTGAGCTACACCCAGCTGCTGTATCGAGACACTGAGCTACACCCAGCTGCCGTATCGAGACACTGAGCTACACCCAGCTGCTGTATCGAGATACTGAGCTATACCCAGCTGCTGTATCGAGACACTGAGCTATACCCAGCTGCTGTATCGAGACACTGAGCTATACCCAGCTGCTGTATCGAGACACTGAGCTATACCCAGCTGCTGTGTGAAGACACTGAGCTATACCCAGCTGCTGTATCGAGACACTGAGCTACACCCAGCTGCTGTGTGAAGACACTGAGCTATACCCAGCTGCTGTATCGAGACACTGAGCTATACCCAGCTGCTGTATCGAGACACTGGGCTATACCCAGCTGCTGTATCGAGATACTGAGCTATACCCAGCTGCTGTATCGAGACACTGAGCTATACCCAGCTGCTGTATCGAGACACTGAGCTATACCCAGCTGCTGTATCGAGACACTGAGCTATACCCAGCTGCTGTATCGAGACACTGGGCTATACCCAGCTGCTGTATCGAGACACTGAGCTATACCCAGCTGCTGTATCGAGACACTGAGCTACACCCAGCTGCTGTATCGAGACACTGAGCTATACCCAGCTGCTGTGTGAAGACACTGAGCTATACCCAGCTGCTGTGTGAAGACACTGAGCTATACCCAGCTGCTGTGTGGAGACACTGAGCTATATACACTAAAATATATATATTAAATGATTGAATGGCGGGGCAGATTCGATGCGCCGAGTGGCCTAATTCTGCTCTTATGGAGTCATTTCAGCCCTTCTATTCTGTTTTAATAATATCCATTCAATGAATGGGGCAACATTATAGCACAGTGGTTAGCACTGTTGAATCGCAGCGCCAGGGTCCCACGTTCTCCCCGTGGCTGCGTGGGTTAGCTCCGGGTGCTCCGGTTTCCTCCTACAAGTCCCGAAAGCTGTTTGGTGAATTCTCCCTCTGTGTACCCGTACAGACGCCAGAATGGGGCGACTAGGAGCTTTTCACAGTGACCTCATTGCAGTGTTAATGTAAGCCGACTTGTGACAATAAAGATTATTGTAATTATTAGAAGGAAGTAACCTCCATTTTTAATGCCATTTATTTTGCCACTTTGTAATAGAAATCTCCCATTGTTATCTGTCAGTCTGAGCCCCAATTTCCCCATCTATCTAACCGTACAGCTCACCTCTCTAATTTATCACTTTCCATCACTTTCTTTTTATTAGACATTCAGTCACCTTCTACTTGGAGCTGGAACTAATTATACTTTGATCACTAACTCACTCACATTTAAACCATCAACCTGGTCCTGATTATTCATAGCTGAAGTTAGTAATCCTTCCCTCTTGGTGACCAGACTGGACACGTTTTCACACCTCTCTTCAAATCATGAATAGGCTCAGAAAAATCTCAGATAATAATGATTTTTTCCCCCCGTCTCTACTCCCTGTTCAGTCTACAGATTCCCTTCCACAATTAGGGAATCTGCACAAACCGAATAATGATTATCTTTGATCCCCCAGCTCTGCCTGAATCAGTTTGTTGGGGACACCAGTACTCTCCCCAGCAGCTTTCCGCTCTTCACCACTGCTCCACCTTCTCCTTTACCCATCTTGCTGAACTATTTACACCCTCCAGACCAGTTTACTGCCAAGCTAATGTTATTCTTACAAAAAGGGAGTAATTGGTTAGGCCACACTCGGAGCATTATGAACATTTCTGATCTCCATATTAGAAAAAGGATATAGGAACGTTGAAAAGGTTTGATAAAGTAGGATGATAAAATCATTCTACTTAGGGGGGAATCCAAAGTGAGGGGCTATAAAACTGAAATAGTCATTAATAAATCCAAGAGGAAATTGATGAGAAATGTCTTTACTCAGGTAGTGATGAGAATGTGCATCCCGTTACCACCAGGAGGCGCCGAGGTGAATAGGGGGACATTGGATGATTAATGAGGAGAAAGAGACTTGCATTTACATGGTGACCACCGGATGTCTCAAAGGGTTTTACAACCATTGCCATTGTTTTTGAAGAGTAGCCACAGTTGTAATACAGGAAACAGGCGGCTGTGTTGATGGGGTTAGATGGTGGAGGGTGGGAGGAAGTTCATGTGAAGCAGCAACACCAACGTGGAACAGTTAGGCTACATGAGCTGTTTCAGTGCAGTCATCTAATGTAGGTTTCTACCGGCCCATTGCCCAGATTGGGTGGTTTGACAATTGTTTCAACTCACCGTGACAGGCCTGTGAGGACAGCACCTTCAACACTGTCCGTGATAACATGCCTTGGAATCCTCCTGTAGACTGAAGCACCTGTAGGGGTGGGACAGAGTCAGTTCTATTGTTAGTGAGACACAGTTGGGTTAAGATTGGTGGATGTGCAGGAATGCCTATGGACACAAACCCAACCTCCATTACCCGCCTCTCCGAGCTCCACAACACCCAGGCAAAGAGATACAAGTCTGTTCTCCCAAAGGTACATATGTTCATCGCCAGGACTTGGCCATGCCCTCTTGGGACTTGTCTGTCCTTCCCAGGGACTCGGTCCCCTGCTCCCAGCTTTCAGTCGCCTGTCCCGGGATTCACCTGCATTCTCCTGGGACCCGGTCCTCCATCCCTGGGATCCACCTATCCTCTCTCAGGAGTCAGATGTCTGCTCCTGCAAGTTGCCCATTTTTGAGAATTGCTCAGCTTCCCCCGCAGATCACATACCTGTTGCTCTATCTCATTCTCTCTTCACCCCGGGTGACCTCAGGTTTTGAGCACTTACCTCTATCTGTTCTTGAAGAAACTCCTGCAAATGTGAAAACCTGAATTAGAGAGGGAACTGTTGCTCAGAAAGAAGAGATTTCACGCAGTAAACACCGAACATCAGGAGTGTGCCAAAAGTATCTCCCGTTCACCCCACAACACACACACACAATCATCAACACAACCCAAAACCCCAAGTGATTGATATATCTTGAATTCCCATAGTGGCGAATACATCCCAAAACTTCACAGTGATCAGAAAATCTCAAACCCCCAGTGATCGATTCACACTAAACCCTTAGTGAAAGAGAAAATGCTGGAAAATCTCAGCAAGTCTAGCAGCATCTGTCGGGAGAGAAAAGAGCTAACGTTTCGAGTCCGATGACTCTTTGTCAAAGCTAACAGACAGAGAAAGTGGGAAATATTTATACTGTGGAGAGAGAATGAAAGATGAGTCACAGCCACAGAAACCCAGGTGAAAGAGTGGTAATGGCCACAGGAACCAAGGGGAAAGAGTGTTAATGGCAGTCCCCAGAGAGAACAAAAGATATGAAATGGCGTAGAAATGGTACAGTAGTTATCATGGGGGATTTTAATCTACATGTCGATTGGTTTAACCAGGTCGGTCAAGGCAGCCTTGAGGAGGAGTTTATAGAATGTATCCGCGATAGATTCCTAGAACAGTATGTAATGGAACCTACGAGGGAACAAGCGGTCCTAGATCTTGTCCTGTGTAATGAGACAGGATTTATTCATGATCTCATAGTTAGGGATCCTCTCGGAAGGAGCGATCACAATATGGTGGAATTTAAAATACAGATGGAGGGTGATCAAACACTAGTGTTTTATGCTTAAACAAAGGAGATTACAATGGGATGAGAGAAGAACTAGCTAAAGTAGACTGGGAGCAAAGTCCACTCCACCATACCCAGTACCTCTCCCATCACCCATGGCACCTTCCCATGCAATCGCAGAACGTGTAACACCTGCCCCTTTACCTCTTCCATGCTTAACATCCCAGACCCAAAACATTCATTCCGGATTAAGCAGCGTTTCACTTGCATCTCTTCTAATCTGGTCTATTGCATTCGCTGCTCCCAATGTGGTCGTCTCTATATCGGAGAGACCAAACGCAGACTGGGTGATCGCTTTGCTGAGCATCTTCGGTCTGTGTGCATTCAGGACCCTGTCTTTCCCATTGCCATTTTAACAAAAGACCCTTCTCCCATGCCCACATGTCTGTTCTTGGCCTGCTGCAATGTTCCAGTGAAGCTCAACGCAAACTGGAGGAACAACATCTCATCTTCCGGTTAGGCACACTACAGCCTTCCGGCCTGAACATCAAATTCAACTTCAGAGGATCAGCTCTACCCCACCTCGACCCATTTGTTTTCATTTCAATTTAACTGTCTTTTACCATTTCATTCTTTCTTAATATATATTTAATTCCCCCCCTCCCCCCAATCCTATCCACCTTTCCTTCACCTTTCTCCTCTTTGCTTCCCCCTTCCCCTCCCCCCCCCCACATCTACAGTTCATCCTCTGATGTTAGTTTCCCTGCTGTTGGCCTTTCACATATTTTGTTCTCTCTGGGGGCTGCTATTAACACTCTTTCCCCTTGATATCTGTGGCCATTAGCACCCAGTTTCCCTGGGTTTCTGTGGCCATTAGCACCCAGTTTCCCTGGGTTTCTGTGGCCATTAACACTCTTTCCCCTTGGTATCTGTGGCCATTAGCACCCGGTTTCCCTGGGTTTCTGTGGCTATGACTCATCTTTCATTCTCACTCCACAGTATAAATATTTCCCACTTTCTCTGTCTGTTAGCTTTGACAAAGAGTCATCGGACTCGAAACGTTAGCTCTTTTCTCTCCCTACAGATGCTGCCAAACTTGCTGAGATTATCCAGCATTTTCTCTTTTGTTTCAGATTCCAGAATCCACAGTAATTTGCTTTTATCCAGTGCTAAACCCTTGGCATTCGATTCACCCCAAAGTGATTGATACATTCCAAATTGTGATCTTTGGAGTTTGTTGAGAAATGCAATCTTATTGAAAATGCAAACCAGATCATAAGATAAATTGGGAGCTATTCCGGAATCTCGAATCCATAGAGAAATGATTGTGCTGGAGTTGCCAAGGTGAAGATTTCCATGGTGAAGTTTACTATTCTTATTGAAAAGCAGAATGACTTTGTTAGTTGGTACAACTTTCCTGGAGAGAGGGCAGCACAGTGGCGCAGTGGTTAGCACTGCTGCCTCACAGCACTGAGGACCCGGGCAGCACAGTGACACAGTGGTTAGCACTGCTGCCTCACAGCCGTCAAGGTCCCAGGTTCAATCCTGGCTCTGGGTCACTGGCTGTGTGGAGTTTGCACATTCTCCCGGTGTCTGTGTGAGTTTTGTCCCCAAAACCCAAAGATGTGCAGGCTAGGTGGATTGGCCACACTAAATTGCCCCTTAATTGGAAAAAATTTATTGGGTACTCTAAATTTAGAAAAAAAAAACTTTCCTGGAGGGGGAATATTTATTCCTGAGTTATTTATGACAGTTAACCGAGATCAGGTAAATCCCATTACCCAAAGATTTGAAGTTAGAGTTAAAAGCAGATGCTAAGAAAGCAAACAGAGTTGAGGTAATAACACAGCATTTGGAATGAGAAGAAGAAGTTAATCCAGATAGCATTTCTGTTGAGCTTGCTAGAATTCAGTTGCAAACTAAACAACTTTAGGGAGAGAAAAAACCTGAACTTGAAAGGAAAGAGAAATGTGAAAGTTTAAACAGGAACTCCAGGAGAGAAGTTAGTGAGGGGCGAAAGAAAACAGGTAAGGGACAGGGAGTTTCAAACATAGACAGACAACATGAACTCGCTAAAGAAAGGCTTAGAGAATGGGATGAAAGATGAGATAGCAGTGTTCAGATGATGAGTTAATGCCACTCTGAGCTTTGATAGAATGAAGAATCTTTCCCCAATGCCAAATTGCCTGAAGATTTCATAGATTTTACAGTACAGAAGGAGGCCATTCGGCCCATCGAGTCTGCACCGGCTCTTGGAAAGAGCACCCTACCCAAGGTCAACACCTCCACCCTATCCCCATAACCCAGTAATCACACCCAACACTAATGGCAATTTTGGACATGAAGGGCAATTTATCATGGCCAATCCACCTAACCTGCACATCTTTGGACTGTGGGAGGAAACCGGAGCACCCGGAGGAAACCCACGCACACACGGGGAGGATGTGCAGACTCCGCACAGACAGTGACCCAAGCCGGAATCGAACTTGGGACCCTGGAGCTGTGAAGCAATTGTGCTATCCACAATGCTACCGTGCTGCCCACAAAGATGGAGTTGAGTGGTTATATCTTGTTTGAAAAGGTGGGCCCAGAGCTAAAGTGGGTAAAGGACACATGCAGATGGATTCTCCGCCCCGCCACATTTCTACCTCGACCCGTCGGCGGGATTCTCCGTTACAACCGGCTGGTCAATGGGGTTTCCCGTTGTGGGGCAGCCCCACGCCGTCAGGAAACCCCCGGGTGCCGGCAAAACGGAGAATCCCGCCCATGAACTCTCATTCTGCAGAGTGTTTTGATCAGGAAAGCTATGGATGTGTAGATTGTTTGGCAGAATAATCCCAGATGTAGGAGTCTTTCAGGTTGATTTCCTTTGTTTCAATTTCTTTTATTTTATAGTTTTGGTCTGTGGACACTGTGCTTTCCAGGACATTGTGTTCCTAGGTTTTGTATTTTGGAGAGGAGAAACCAGACTTCTCAGCGCCAAGTAAATCTTGGGAACTGGTTTTGGAAGAAGTGGGTTCGATTGGTTAACTGGCAACTGGTGGGTTGGCCTCGGAGTGTTCTGCCTGACAATAGTCAGCAGTTGGTTCCTGCCAGGTGGTGTTTTTACAGAGAACATCATAGAATCCCTACAGTGCAGAAGGAGGCCATTCTGCCCATTGTGTTTGCACCGATCCATGTTCCACCCTATCCCTGCAACTCCATAACCTAACCTGCACATCCCTGGACACTGAGGGGCAATTTATCATGGCCAATCCACCTAACCCTTTGGACTGTGGGAGGAAACCCACGCAGACACGGGGAGAATATGCAGACTCCTCACAGTAACCCAAGGCTGGAATTGAACCCGGGTCCCCGGTGCTGTGAGGCAGCAGTGCTAACCACTGTGCCGCCCGAGGTCCGGTGCTGTGAGGCAGCAGTGCTAGCCACTGTGCCGCCCGAGGCCCGGTGCTGTGAGGCAGCAGTGCTAGCCACTGTGCTGCCCGAGGTCCGGTGCTGTGAGGCAGCAGTGCTAACCACTGTGCCACTGTGCAGCCCGAGGCCCGGTGCTGTGAGGCAGCAGTGCTAGCCACTGTGCCACTGTGCCGCCCGAGGCCCGGTGCTGTGAGGCAGCAGTGCTAACCACTGTGCCACCGTGCCACCCGAGGCCCGGTGCTGTGAGGCAGCAGTGCTAACCACTGTGCCACTGTGGTACCGTGCCGCCCTGCAAGAACTCTCAGGACACTCAATGGAAGAGGAGTCGAGTTATCTCCCTCTGTCTGCAGGGTAGGTGGATTGGCCACGCTAGAATTGCCCCTTAATTGGAAAAGAAATAATTGGGCACTCTAAATTTTCTTTTAAATCTCCCTCTCTGCTGCCGGTTTCCTGCTGTCTCTGTGAATCTACAGTGACGATCATTACAAACTGAAGGAGAAGAAAGAACCCAACTGAAGATCTAACCTTGAGAAAGAGACTAACTGGGAAACAGCCGTCTGAATCAAGGATCCTTCTCCTTTTATTTTATTATATGTTCTTTACCTTTTGATCAACCCTTTCCCATCTGTGTTGTTTGTGTGTGTATATGTGTTTATAGAGAGTGTGACGGGAGTTAGACAGGAGGGTGTTGGGAATCAGTATTAGGTAGCCAGTTATATTTTCTGTCTATTTAATTGTACTTACTGTTAATAATTAAAGGTTACTTTAAATTTTACAAACCTGGTGAGAGCGGTGAATTTCACTCAACCAAAGCCACAGATATTAATATAAAATCCAATTTCACTTGAGTTGCGAGTACTGGTCAAGCGGGGCTGGAATTGACCGTTGACAGGCCCAGGGTGTGGGAGCAGCGGACTGAATGGCTGTGAGATTGTCACAAGAGGATATCAGTTGAAATATTAAAGGAAAGGCCAAATTAAATTCCAAGAAAGAGCCCAGAAAGATTGTTATCCTGAGAGATACCAGTTCAACTCAGAGCTTATTGCTAGCAAAGCACTTAGAACTTTCTTTAGAAATGATGCCAGCGTTGGACTGGGGTGAGCACAGTAAGAAGTCTGACAACACCAGGTTAAAGTCCAACAGGTTTGTTTCAAACACGAGCTTTCGGAGCACGGCTCCTTCACTGCTCTTTCTTTAGAAAGGTCGCTAAACGTATTAATATAGAGCCTTGTTGGGAAATGTATGTTTTCTCACTGAAAGAAGGAAACTTAAATTGTGTTGCGATGAAAGGCCCTGTGCGGTTGGAATTGTTCTGAAATTATCTACCATACAGATTTTATATTGGGAAATTATATAATGGCAATGTTGGTTTTTTTTGTTTATTTACAGCACAAAAGACCACAAGACCGTAAGGCATGGCAGCAGAATTAGGCCACTCGGCCCATCGAGTCTGCTCCACCATTCAATCACGGTTGATATTTTTCTCATCCCCATTTTTCTGCCTTCTCCCCATAACTCCTGATTCCCTTATTAATCAAGAACCTATCTATCACTGTCTTAAAGACACTCAGTGATTTGACCTCCACAGCCTTCTGCAGCAAAGAGTTCCACAGATTCACCACCCTCTGGCTGAAGAAATTCCTCCTCATCTCAGTTGTATTCGGCCACCATGTCTGCACCGGCTCCCAACAGAACTACCGAGTTAGTCCCATTCCCCAGCCTCATCTCCGCAGTCTCTAAATTCATCAATTTCAAATAGATATCCAGCTCTCTTTTGAAACCTCCTATGGAATCCACCTCTACCACTCTCCCAGGCAGCTCATTCCAAACCCCAACAACTCTCTGAGTAATGAAATTTTTCCTCATCTCACTCCGAGTTCTCTTACTGACCATCTTCAAATTGTGACCCCTAGTCACTGACATACCAACTAGTAGAAACAGAATATCCTTTTATACTCTATGCCTCTATTTATAAATGCACCAATGCTGTAAGCCTTCTTAACAACTGTTTCAACTTGCCTGACCACCTTCAGAGAATTATGCATTTGAACTTGAATTATGCACAAGGTCCCTCTGCTCCTGGACTCCCCTCAAAGTTGTACAATTGAGCCTGTATTGTCTCCCCGTGTTTCTTCAACAAAAATGTATTACCTCACATTTTGTTGCATCTGCCAGGTGACTGCCCATTTGGCCAACTTGTCAATGTCCCTCTGATGTCGCTCAGTGTCATCCTCTCAATTCACTATTCTCCCTCGCTTAGTATCATCTGCAAATTTAGAGATTCTGCCCTCAACACCCACCTCTAAATCATTTATATAAATCAGAAAAAGCAAGGGTCCCAACACTGGGCTCTGGGGAACACAACTTTCAACTCGTCTCCAGTCTGAGAAATGCCCATCTATACCTTCCCTCGGTTTCCTATCTCTTAGCCAACTTTCTAATCCATGCTGCCACAGATCCATCAATCCCAAACATTTTTAATTTGCTGACCAACCTGCCATATAGCACTGTATCAAATGCTTTCTGAAAGTCCGAATATACAACGTCCACGGCATCACCTTCATCCACTGCCTGTGTCACTTTGCCAAAAATCAATTAAATTTGTCAAATTTAATATTGACTGTCTAATATTAACTTATTTGCTCTAAGTCTATATTTATCTCATCTCTATTATGGCCTCCTTCAGTTTTCCCAGTGTTGATGTCAAGTTGACAGGTCTGTAGTTACCTGGGTTATCCTCTGCCTCACAATGGCGTCACATTTCTCCGGTCCCCCGTGACTAATCCTATGTTCAGAGAGGCCTGGAAAATTTCTGCCAACTGTTCCACAATTTGCTCCCTTGGCTCTCAGCAATCTAGGATGCGGATCCCATCCGGGACTGGCGACTTCTCTACCTGGAGAGCTTCCAGCCTTTTCAGCACCTTTTCTTCATCTATCACTATACTGCTCAATTACTCAACACTCACATTTTTTCCACAATTTGAGACAGTATCCCACAATTCAGTGATGGTTATTCTGTGATCTAGCTAAGAAACAAACTGACGGAAGAAAAGATATTGATAGAATCATTCCGGACAGTGCAGAGAGGAAAGATGTCTGCAGAATTTTCAAACCAAAGTTTGTCAGAGAGAGACCAACAGCTCAGATTGGTGCTGAACATTGTGCAGTCATCCACAAATATCCTCATTTCTGACCTTATGATGGAAGGGAAGTTATTGATGAAGCAGCTGAAGATGGTTGGGCCTAGGACACTACCCTGAGGAACTCCTGCAGTGATGTCCTGGAGTTGAGATGATTGACCTTCAACCATCTTCCTTTGTGCGGGAATGACTCCAAGTGGACAGTTTTCCCCCTGATTCCCGTTGACTCCAGTGGAGTCAGCTCCACATATTTGTGGAGCTCCTCCTCCAGCGAATTGTTTAATTGTCCACCGCCATTCATGGCTGGATGTGGCAGGACTACAGAGCTTAGATCTGATCCGTTGGTTGTGGAATCGCTGAGCTCTGTCTATTACCTGCTGCTTATGCTGTTTGGCACGGAAGTAATCCTGTGTTGTAGCTTCACCAGGTTGACACCTCAGTTTTCAGTCTGCCTGATGGTGCTCGTGGCATGCTCTCCTGCTCTCTTCATTGAACCAGGGCTGATCCCCTGGTTGGGTGGTAATGGTAGAGTGGGGGATATGCTGGGCTGTGAGGTTGCAGATTGTGGTTGATACAATTCTGCTGCTGCTGATGGCCAACAGCGCCTCATGGATGCCCAGTCTTGAGTTGCTGATCTGTTTGAAGTCTATCCCATTGAGCACGGTGGTAGTGCCACACAACACAATGGAGGGTATCCTCAAAGTGAAGATGGAACTTTGTCTCCACAAGAACTATGCGAAGGTCACTTCTACCAATACTGTCATGGACAGATACATCTGCAGCAGGCAGGTTGGTGAGGATGAGGTCAAGTATGTCTTTCCCTCTTGTTGGTTCCCTCACCACCTGCTACAGTCCCAATCTAGCAGCTATTGTCCTTTAGCACCCGGCCAGCTCGGTCTGTGGTGGTACTACCGAGCCACACTTAGTGATGGACATTGAAGTCCCCCCAACCAGAGAATATTCTTCACCCTTGCCACCCTCAGTGCTTCCTCCAAGTGGTGTCCAACATGGAGGAGTAACTGATTCATCAGTCGATGAGGGTGGTACGTGGTAATCAGCAGGAGGTTTCCTTGTCCATGTTTAACCTGAAGCCACGAGACTTCATGGGGTCCAGAGTGGATGTTGAGGACTCCCAGGGCAACTCCCTCCTGACTGTACACCACTGTGCCAGCCCCTCTGCTGGGTCTGTCCTGCCGGTGAGACAGGACATACCCGGGAATGATGATAGTGGGGTCTGGGACACTGTCTGTAAGGTATGATTCTGAGAGTGTGACTATGTCAGGCTGTTGCTTGACCAGTCTGTGAGACAGCTCTCCCAACTTTGGCACAGGCCCCAGATGTTAGGGAGGAGGACTTTCCAGGGTCGACAGGGCTGGGTTTGCCGTTACCGTTTCCAGTGCCTGGTTCGATGCTGGGTGGGCCGTCCGGTTTCATTCCGTTTTTGTGATTTTGTAGCGGTTGAATACAACGGAGTAACTTGCTGGGACATTTCAGAGTGCATTTAACAGTCAACCACATCGCTGTGGGTCTGGAGTCACATGTAGACCAGACCGGGTAAGGACGGCAGATTTCCTTCCCTAAAGGACATTAGTGAACCAGATGGGTGTTTACGATAATCGACAATGGTTTCATGGTCATCACTGGACTTTTAATTCCAGATATTGTATTGAGTTTAAATTCTATCACCTGCTATGGTGGGATTTGAACCCGGGTCCCCAGGTCATTATCCTAGGTCGCGGGATTACTAGTTCAGCGACAATACCACAGCCTCCCCAACATTAATCCGAAAGGGTTAGTGATAGTTTTTTTAAAATATTTTTATTCAGGACATTTTCACTGCACGTACAAAGCACAACATTACATAGATCCTTATACACTTTGCAGCATCAACACCTCCTCCACCATCCCACCTAGGACCTATAATATAAAACAACCCCCTCCCCCCTGCTGACATTTACCAACTCTTAAAGTGGACCCCCTTATCTGGCCCCTGATGGCAAACCTTATCTTCTCCAGATGCAAGAATTCTGCCAGGGCACTCACCACCCTGCTGCCTTGGCAATTCTGGAGCCCACCACCCTAACAATATCCTTCTCTGGGCTATCGGGAGGCAAATGTCTCTCCCCTCATGCATGCCCGGATCCTTCAATACCCCAAATATTGCCTCCCACGGGCTTGGGCCCACCTTCATCCCCAGAATCTCTGACATTGTCGATGAAAAAGACTCTGAAAACCCCACCAGTTTTAGGTAGACCAATAGTGTGTGTGTGGTTCACTGGCCCCGCTGAACACCGCTCACATCTGTCCTCCATCTGCAGAAAAACACACTCCATACGTGTCTTTGTACTACTGTGAATTAAACTCAATCACGCACATGAGGTAAAGTTTAACCTACGTAAGCCTCACTCCAGATCCCCCCCTTCAAATGTACCACCAGCTCCTCCTCCCACATCCTCTTCATCTCCTCCATCTAGCCTCTCCCTCACCATTAACTGCCCATAAATTTCAGAGATTCTGCCCTCCCCTGTCGCATCCTCAGACACTATCTTCTCCAGCAACGACCAAACGTGGCCAGCTCCTTCCTCACGAAAATTCGTAATCTGCAAATACCGCAACCCGTTTGCCCTTGGCATCTGAAACTTCTCTCCCAGCTCTGCAAATCTACCTTTCACAAACAAGTCCCTAAACCTCACCCTTTCCTGCCCTTCCAAACCCTGTACACTGAATCTAACCCTGCTGGAATAAATCTATGATTTCTACAGATCAGCGGCCACAACAATATGCCCTCCAACTTAAAATATTGCCTAAACTGATTCCAAACACTTAACAAAGCAACCACCACCCGGCTCATTGGGTACCTAGCCGGTGAGAACGGAAAGGGAGCCATCACCAGTGCCCTCAAACTTGTCCCTGTAATGAAGCCTCCTCCATCCTCCCCAAACCAATCATTCCTCCACGGCCCATTTCCGAACCTTCTCCACATTCGCCTTCTAATAATAATTCATCAAGTTAGGCAATGTCAATAACCTCCCCGCCCCGACCACCTGTCCTCCTGCAAAAATACTCTCCAAATCAGAGGCACTTTACCTGCCCATATAAAGGCTTGATGTGGAGATGGCGGCGTTGGACCGGGGTGGGCACAGTAAGAAGTCTTACAACACCAGGTTAAAGTCCAACAGGTTTGTTTCAAACACGAGTTTTCGGAGCGCAGCTCCTTCCTCAGGTGAATGGAGAGGTATGTTCCAGAAACATATATATAGACAAAGTCAGAGATGCCGGACTGATAGTGAGCTGTCCTGGCTTGAGACAATTCACACCTCTTTAACCTGGGATTATCCCTCTCTCAGGATCTGTAGTGATTTGATTACCTGCAAATGCTCGCATTCCAAGCATTGTCCGGCATCTCTGACTTTGTCTATATATATGTTTCTGGAACATACCTCTCCATTCACCTGAGGAAGGAGCAGTGCTCCGAAAGCTCGTGTTTGAAACAAACCTGTTGGACTTTAACCTGGTGTTGTAAAACTTCTTACCATATAAAGGCTGAAATTGTCCTATTTACCCTCCCAAAAAGATTGAGGCAGAAAAATCAGGAGATTCTGAAAAAATAAATAAAAACTTGGGAGGATCATCATCTTCACGGTTTGGACCTACCCTGCCAGCGATAAAACATCCCAACTTTTTAAATCCTCCTTAACCCCCTCGACCAAATTAGCCAAATTTAACTTCTGCAACAGAGCCCAACTATGGACAAGGTCCCTCGTGGCAGGCTTGTGCAAAAGATTAGATCACATGGGGTCAGGGGTGAACTAGCTGGATGGATCCAGAACTGGCTTGGCCACAGAAGACAGGATAGCAGTGGAAGGATGTTTTTCCGAATGGAGGTCTGTAGCGAGTGGTTTTCCGCAGGGATCAGTGCTGGGACCTCTGCTCTTTTTAATATATATAAATGACTTGGAAGAAAACATCGCAGGTCTGATTAGCAAGTTTGCAGATGATACTAAGATTGCAGGAGTTGCGGATAGTGATGAAGATTGTCAGAGAGCACAGCAGGATACAGATAGGCTGCAAAATTGGGCAGAGAAATGGCAGATGGAATTTAACCCGGACAAATGCGAGGTGATGCATTTTGGTAGATCCAATTCAGGTGGGAGCTGTAAAATAAATGGCAGAACCATCAGGAGCCGAGAGACGCAGAGAGATCTGGGCGTGCAGGTCCACAGATCCTTAACAGTGACAGCACAGGTGGAAATGGTGATAAAGAAACAATATGGCATGTTTGCCTTCAGAGGATGGGGTATCGAGTATAAAAGTTTACAAATTATGTTATAATTATATAGAACGTTGGTTAGGCCACATTTGGAATACTGTGTCCAATTCTGGTCACCGCACTACCAGAAGGATGTGGAGGCTTTGGAGAGAGACAGAAAAGGTTTACCAGGATGTTGCCTGGTATGGAGGGTATTAGCTATGAGGAGAGATTGAATAAACTGGGATTGTTCTCCCTCGAGAGATGGACGCTGAGGGGCGACCTGATAGAAGTTTCTAAAATTATTAGGGGTTCAGATAGGGTGAACAGTTGGAGGCTTTTCCCAGGGCGGAAATGACAATTACAAGGGGGCACAGGTTCAAGGTGAGGGGGGGAAAGGTTCAGTGGAGATGTGCGGGGGAAGTTTTTTTACACAGAGGGTGGTGGTGGCCTGGAATGCACGGCCAAGTGAGGTGGTTGAGGCAGATACGTTAGCGACGTTTAAGACTTATCTGGATACGCACATGAACAGACGGGGTACAGAAGGATACAGGTGGTTGGTCTCGGTAGGTGACGTGATCGGCGCTGGCTTGAGGGGCCGAAGGGCCTGTCCCTGTGCTGCATTGTTCTTTGTATGCGCCACTCGTATTCCCAGATACCGGAAACCCGACCTGACCAGCTGACATGGCAACATCTCCAGACCCCTTCCACGAACCTGGGATCTTAAGGAACACATCACTTTTCCCCACATTTAACTTGTAGGGGCAAAATTTAGTCAGTAATCCTACTGATACCACAAATTGGATCCGTAAAATATAACAGCAAGTCTTCCGCATATAGGGACACTCAATGTTCCACACCCTTCCGCTCTATTCCCCTCCACTCCATCGATGCCCAAAGCACCATCGCCAATGTTTCCATCGCCAATGTTTCCATCGCCAACGTTTCCATCGCCAACGTTTCCATCGCCAACGGTTCCATCGCCAACGGTTCCATCGCCAACGGTTCCATCGCCAACGGTTCCATCGCCAACGGTTCCATCGCCAACGGTTCCATCGCCAACGGTTCCATCGCCAACGGTTCCATCGCCAACGGTTCCATCGCCAACGGTTCCATCGCCAACGGTTCCATCGCCAACGGTTCCATCGCCAACGGTTCCATCGCCAACGTTTCCATCGCCAACGGTTCCATCGTCAATGTTTCCATCGCCAATGTTTCCATCGCCAACGTTTCCATCGCCAACGGTTCCATCGTCAATGTTTCCATCGCCAATGTTTCCATCGTCAATGTTTCCATCGCCAATGTTTCCATCGTCAATGTTTCCATCGCCAATGGTTCCATCGCCAATGCAAAAAGCAATGGGGAAACTGGGCATCCCTGCCTTGCTCCCCGGTGCAGCCAAAAATACCCCAAATGTGTTGCATTGGGGCCCTTTACAACAACCTAATCCAACCAATAAAACCCCAGCCCAAACCAAACCGCCTTGAAACGATACTCCTGCTCAACCCGATCAAACGCTTTGTCCGTGACAATGGATATTATCAGCTCCGTTTCCTCACCCACCGGGGGCGTCATCGCATTTAACAACCTCCTAATATTAGACAATAACTGTCACCTCTTCACAAACCCCGTCTGGTCCTCAGCTATAACCTCTGGCATACGGTCTGCCAGAGGAGTTGCCAACACCCTGGTAGCCCGTTTAACAACGATATCATCAATAAGAACCGCACTCTGGATGCTTCATTCCCCCCCCGCCCCCACGGGCACAGACCTGTACAGCCCCACAGAAGGCCTCAAATGCCCCACTCACCTTCCCTGGATCAGAGTCCTTTATCGGCACAATCTCTCTCGTTTCTGCCTGCCGTCTCAGCTGATGGGCAAGCCATGCTCATAAAACTGCCCCTTTACCCAGTGCAACAGACCCCAGACCTTCCACGTCGACAAAGGTTCAATCTTCATCTGGAGCTTCTTCCTCTCGTTCAACAACTCCTCTTCTAGTGTGAACAAGTACTGCCGATTCACTACCAAAACGGCCTCCCCCAACCTCTGCCTTTCCAGCCTCTCTGCCTTCTCCCTGTGCGCCTTAATCAAAATTAGCTCCCCCCTAATTAGCGCCTACAACACCTCCCAAAACATGGGAAAGACTTCCTCGCTTTTATTAAACTCAATTTATGTACTTAGCTCAGTGGGCTAGACAGCTGGTTTATAATACAGAACAATGCCAGCAGCGCGGGTTCAATTTCCGTGCCAGCTTACCTGAACAGGTGCCGGAATGTGGCAACTAGGGGCTTTTCACAGTAACTTCTTACTTGTGACAATAAAAGCTTATTATTATTACAGCCATCCCAATCCTCTCACATGCTCCCTTATCTTCCATAAGTGCCACATACTGCCCCCCTTCTCCACACTGATCCACAAATATAGGGCATGGTCCGATGTTATATGGTGCCGATCGGAGGGCAAGGGGGGGGGGCTATATTCGGGACTGGGGGGCTATGTGTGCGGGCGGTCTGGGTCAGGCGAGCGGCCGATGCAGGGCACTATTTGCGCGGTCCAGGTCTGCGGGCTGAGTCCGCCATGGAGGACGGCATGGCCGCTGGAGGCCGGAAGTGCGGGGGCCGTATCTGCAGCTGGAGATGCGAGCTCCACAATAGCTGCCTGCTAGCCCCCAGCAAGGCTGTGAATCTGTGGCCTTTTGATGACAGTTTTCGTGGCTTAAAAGACCAGTTTTCACAACGGCGTGGGGACATAATCCCAAAAACGGAGAGTTCAGCCCAAGAACTTTTCAAATTTTCAAAGCCATGATAAAAGAAGTTCATTATCGCAAAGCTCTCTTTTTTCCAATTGAAAGTTTTCCTGTGTCTCCAGGGAATTTTCCAGGCAGATGGTGAGGAGTACGAGTCCTGGAATGCCTTTGAGCTTTGGTACATGTCTGGAGTGGAACAGGCTACACCTGCTCAACCCAGTGTTTCAGATTCTTCAGGGGCCGTTGCAGAGATTACCAGGACACCCGGGTGGTCGTGGTGGCAATAACACCCAACCATGGGCCTCGTGGAGGTGGGTAATAGTAAGTACAGGTGACTGGGAGTGCTGAGAGCCAGAAAAAGAGGCTCCAGGTGGTAAAGGTTTTAGCTGGCTGTGTGTGGCTGGGGCTGAGGAAAAGTCTCAGTTTGATAACTTTGTGTAGTTCGGCACCAGGACAAATCCCATGGAGCTACGAAAGTGGCGGAAGACCACGCGCTCCATGCTGCTGAGGGGGTTAGCGCTCAGAGGAAGGCTTGGAGGTACGAAAGGCTTGGTGCAGCTGGAGAGATTGGACTTCAGCCAATTCAGGGGCCGCACCATCAGTGAAGCCAGCTGTTTGCTAAAGCTGAAATGGTGCCAGTAATTAGTTGCTGGAGATCAGCTGTCAGCCCTCCAAGCCTGCGCCAATCATGATGCCTGTCTAAACTAAACCCTTCTGCACTTCAGCATTCTATGTCCCAAGTTCTGGAATTTCTTTCCCAACCCCTCTTTACATACTCTATTCCTTTGGGCGGTACAGTAGCACAGTGCTTAGCACTGTTGCTTCACAGCGCCAGGGACCCCGATTCGATTCCCTGCGTTGGTTTCCTCCGGGTGCTCCGGTTTCCTCCCACAAGTCCCGAAAGACGTGCTGTTGGGTGAATTGGACATTCTGAATTCTCCCTCTGTGTACCTGAACAGGCGCCGGAATGTGGTGACTAGGGGCTTTTCACAGTAATTCATTGCAGTGTTAATGTAAGCCTACTTGTGACAATAATAAAGATTATTATTATAGCACTCCTGAAAATTTCTATTTGCTAGTTTTGCTCATCTTCCCGGTTATCCCTCTATGGGGCTCCATGTTAAATCTTGGTTGCTAATACTCTTGTGAATCACCTTGGGATATTTTATTACATTGGAGGTTTATATAAATACAACTTGCTGCTATTATTGCTGTGGCACAGTAATCTATAAACCCTGGAGGTCCCCAGGATTGCACCGAGATTGAGTCAGTGCCATGGGTCTGTAGCTCGGACCTTGCATATTGAGGAAGACTGAATTTATCAAATCCTACTGCGTCCCTCAAAATCTCCATAAGTCTACAGTCTGACACAGCACTGACTGGCAGTGCAACGTGAACGACTTTGCAGCGAGTGGGGAGCAAGGTGGTTCAATGACCTTTCCCTTGCCCCGAAATTAATCGCATTTCCTTAAACTGCAAAGGAGGGAAGAATGAGAAGAGGAGAGGTCCTTACCTTCAGCATAGTTTGAGTAACCGGCTGCCGCCCTCTCCGAATCTCACTGGCTTCTTTTTCGATGAAACAGGCCGGCACTTTCTTGACCAGTATCGTGGGACTCTCAGCATCTGGGAACTCTACCTGTACCCCAGCAGCCTCCAGCTGCTTCCAGTACAAACTG